>NC_061512.1:26560215-26860215 GCF_022539505.1 Lolium rigidum
AAGGATTAAGCAGCCGTACTATTACCGTCCCCCTCTCCCGCTTCACTTTTAGTCCGGCCGAGGTCGATCAATTTTTCAATTGCCTTGTAGGAGTCGAGTGCCCTTCGGCTACTCCGGGGTAATAAGCGGATACATGGACCCCAAGAAACGAAACTTCAGCGGCATGAAGTCTCATGACCGTCACGTGATGATGACGCAGATTCTTCCGGTTGCAATCCGAGGTATAATGGATGACCATGTCCGTGCAACGCCGATCGGGCTCAGTAACTTCTTCGACGTCATAACTCGGAAGTCGATAAGCGTGAAGAAACTCGCAAGGCTCCAGTGAAGAGATCGTGGTGATCCTATGTGAGATGGAGATGTACTTCCCGCCTGCATTCTTTGACGTGATGGTCCATCTCGTTGGTCCATATAATGGATGATATCGTCGGTCTAGGGCCGGCATTCTTACACAACATGATGCCGTTTGAAAGAATGAATGGGGTCATTAAAGGATACGTTCGTAACGAGGTCACATCCAGATGGAAGCATCGTACGTGGCTGGCTCACCGAAGAGTGCATCTCTTTCGCACGAATTATCTAGACATCGAGGACCCCGTTGGTTTGCCTCAAAACAAGTACCTCCGTAGGTTCGAGGGAGTAGGCCACAAAAATGGAAGGAAGGAACCGCACGTGCACATGTCCGGTCGGAGTTCCGACTTTGACAGGGCCAACTTAGTAGCGCTACAACACATTGACTTGATCGATCCTTGGTTGAAAGAGCACAAAACCATGATAGAGAACAAGTGGCAAGCCGATGATGACGGAAGCGTAAATATACGAGAGAGCACAACTCCTCTTTTGCGCATCTGGTTCAAAGACCACATTGATGCTAATCCCCCACCAATGGATTCTCGACAAGGATAAACTAGTATTGGCCTTGTCACATGGCCCCGCGCCCAACATCATGACTTACCAAGCGTACGATATCAACGGGTACACATTCTACACGGAAGAAAAAGACAAGAACAAGTGTTTACCGGAACTCGGGGTAACGATGGATTCCTCGGACGGGTGACGTAAAGACTAGATACTACGGAAGAATCGAGGAAATCTGGGAGCTTAGCTACGCTCGGGGAGAAAGTGCCGATGTTCCGTATCGATGGGCTAAGAGCGTCGAAAAGAAGACCGGTATTTCACCACCATGTTTCTACCCGAAGCCAACAAATCAAAGTCCACGAACGCCACCGCGTTGCAATGAGCCATGGGTACCGGCAGAACACGTGCACCAATGCTTCTTCATAACCGACCCATCCAGGCCTAGCCGTGTTATCGTGAGGAGAGGCAAGAGGACCATCGTCGGAATGGATGGAGTCGCCAACGAGGAAGACTTCGAAGGACAAGTCGGAGACCCAATGATGGAAGAATCCGAGGACGAAGACACAACATACACCACAAGAAGAAGCGAGGACCACGCTACCGAGGTCGGTCGACCCTTCAAAAGAAGAAGTCACGACACGGGGCTAAATTATTCAACGACGAGCAAGAAAAGCAAGAAGAAAGCGAAACACTCTTCTCAATCAATGATGTAAAAATTTATTTGCAATATATAACTCATATTTTGTGTAATTCATAACTACTCATATGGTCATGGCCAATATTTTATGTATGACTAATTAATATTGTGTTGGTCAATATTTTGTGTATGTATAACTCATATTTTTTTTGTTTTTGCATACTCATGCATATATATATTGCTTTGTTATTATCTTGAAAAGATAAGAAAATAAAATAGTATAGCATTTGGGGTAAAATAAAAGAAACATAAAATAAAGAGAAAAGAAATAAAGAAAAAGAATGGAAAAAAGAAAAGGAAATGGGCAAGGCTAGCTAGGTGAATTGACATATCCCGAGTTACAACTGTGCCGGGCTTATTGCCGGCGCACCAGGCTTATTAATTCGCCGGGGTATACTTGTCCCCGGCGAACCGGGTATGTGGTGCGCCGGCAATAACCCCGGATCAGCTGTAATTAGGACTTAACCTTTTTTCCCCTTCTTCCTTCTCTCCCCGCACAGCCACATCTCCAACCCCCACCGTCGAGCGCCGCCGTTACGTCGCCACCTCAAGTCCCCCTCTCGAGCGCCGCCGTTCGCGCCCCGCCACCGCCCTCCACCATCCCCTCGACCATCCCCCACCACCTGCCACGTACGCCGCCGCGGAAGACCCGTGGAGAAGGAGGTGCCGCGCGCCATTGGAGAAGGAGGTGCCGCGCGCGAGGGGACGTCGGCGCCGCCGTTGGAGAAGAAGGAGCCGCGCGCCATTGGTGAGCTTCCCGCTCCCCTTCCCTCTCCCCTTCCCTCCCCCTTCCCTCTCTCGTTCTTCCTCATCTCCGGTGACCCAAGCCGGTTAGGGTTCTTCCTCGTCTCATACCCTGGTTCATTTAATTCGTGTTTAATACCCTGGTTAAATTTGAATGCTAAAATTGGTTTGAAAAGCTAAAATTTGATGTCCAACAAAATTGCCCAAAAAGGAAGTTTGAATGCTAAAATTGGTTTGAAAAGCTAGCAAGTATTGTTCTCTCGGTTTTGGTTCTTTATGTTCATAGGAGGTTAATTGCTAGCAGTAGCAAAAAAGGATTGGTTCAAACAAGAAAATGATTTTAGTTGCGGGTATGTTAGTTCTTCATTAAATGAAAATGAAAATGAAAATGAAAATGGTTTTGCTAAATGGTTAAATGAAAATAAAATGCTCATGCTTATGCTACCGCAATCAAGTTGAAAATGAACTTTATATATGTTGGTTTTGCTAAATGGTTAAATGAAAATAAAATGCTCATGCTTTTGCTAAATGGTGTTGCATGCTCATGCTAATAATATGAATGAAATTCATAGGTTAATTTGTTCTCCGGTTTGAAAAAGGAAAATGAATGCTAGCAAGTATGTTAGTTCTTGATTAAATGCATTCTCTCGGTTTGCTAGGTTCATTGGTGCTATGTTCATTCTCTCGGTTCATTTAAAAAAAATGAAAATGAAAACAGAATGAAAATCGGTTCTATGTTCATTCTCTGGTTCATTTAAAACAAAATTGGTGCTATGTTCATTCTCTCGCTTCATTTAAAGCTGTCTGTGCAATGTGCCGTTATGCTGCTCGCTATGCATGCTCGCTGTGCATGCTCGTCGCTATGCATTTACATTTGAAAATGAAGTCTCGCTGCTCTCATTTCGTTAGTTGTGGCTTACTAAATCATTGTACCTTACTCATTTCTCATGGCGTAAGCAAGTTCTTTCCACTTCGCTTCATACACACCCCGCTCCATTAGTGCTTGGTTTTGCGAGAGATGCCTTTAATAATTGTTAGCAATTTTTTGTTGTTGTTGCTCGCTTATAATAAATGAAAGAGCAGGAAAACCGTCTCGCCCTACAACTCTTGTCACATGAGATCATTTATCTTCCTCACATTGCTTGTAACTTGTACTTTTAATTGGTATAGAATCGGTGACCAAGTAATTGTAGTCCCAAACTGTCTCATTCGATGAAAAATGCTGCTTTGTGGGATGTGCTTATATAAGGGTGTGCAACTCATGTGGGCCTTTCTCGCTTTATATCCGAATATGTCTATGGTAAAGTCAGTAGCCAAGTAATCTTAGTATCTGGGAGGCATTACTTAGTTATATGGCTAGTAGTATTATGATGATGATATGATATGGTTCAGCAGTTATTTGGTTCAACAGTTATTTGGAGCCAAAATAAATCTTTACTGCCATCTACCTTGATTTGGTTCAGCAGTTATTTCTCACAAGTTATTTGTTGTAAATGCTATCGTAATGCTACCGTAAGTGCTACCGTAATGAAAATGCTACCGTAAGTGATACTATAATGAAAATGCTAAGTGCTACTCGTAATGCTACCGAAAATGCTAATGAAAATGAAAATGAAGCTGCTCCCCTACCGTAATGGTCAAGTTCTATTGTCTCCGGTTTATGGTGATGGTTATGGTGTTCATGGCTATATATAGGTTTGCATTTCGTTACAGGGATTGAGTTGCTATTGAGTGCCGGAATGTCGATTCATTTCCGTTCCGGCAATTCTAGCACTCGGCATGACCAATTTTTAGCAAAGGTCATGCCGAATTTTTCCGTGAATTCTAACTCTTTTTCATCTTCTATTAGTGCAAGCCACCATGTCGTCTCAAGAAGAGTTAGAGGAGCACTACAATAGGCACTTCTTTAGGACGGAGGAGGATGCCGAGGCCGCTGGTGTTGGCGGCGACGAGGACCATGAGATGGAGGATGCCGCCGGGGGTAGTGCCGACGAGCCGAGCGGCAACGAGGCAAGCGCCGCCGCCGGGGTAGTACCTACGAGCCTAGCGGCGATGAGGCAACCGGCGCCGCCGGGGTGGCGGCGAGACAAGCGGCGACGATCCTAGCGCCGCCGCCGGGAGTAGTGGCACCGGGACAAGTGGAGCCAAGAGGCCGCGGAAGGCAAGGCGCCAAAACACGGTCGGCACCGGCAGAGACACGATCACGGAGGTGGACCCCGCCGGTGGTTTGCCGGTGTTGCCTAAGGATGTTGCCAAGGGGTACGGCAACCAACCGGCATGTATCCTCCGAGAGGTCGTCAATCTCAACGAGACGGACCTCCGAGCTGAGAGCAAAGCGCCTTTGCGAGCCCAGCTCATTGCGAGGTTGCACGCACGATACAAGTTCCTAGGCGACTACGCCTCCAGTCATCAAACCAACAACATTGTGAACTCACAAGCCCTCCCGAAGTTCACCAAACACCTCGGCAGCCTATAAGTACATGGTGCGGAGGCTGATTGCCGAGGGCAAAGGTTTCGAAGAGGTCCACTCCGCCTTTCCGCATGTCACCCGGGCGGACTTTGATGCTTTTGTGGCCAATGAAGAGCTACAAGCAACCAAGAATCGCAAGTTGTGGGGGAAGGAAATGCGGGAGCTTAACATCGGCAACCACAACCTTGGGAGCCGTGGGTACGAGGGAAAGGAGCCCTATTGGGCGAAGGAGGACGAGGCGTATGTAAATGCCGGCATTGAGAACCCCCGGCTCAAGTACAAGGACCCTCTTGAAAGAAGATTCATCGGGTCCCGGTACCATAAGAAGAAACTAACCGGGGAACTTGTCACGGACCCGAAGGTCGTAACCGACATAATTTGGTTCACGAACGACCATAAGGTCCTGGCGTTGGAGAAAAAACTGGTAAGCAATTTACCGGTTTTATTAGATCAAGTATCGTTCATATAATAGTAGCAACATTTCTAAATGGTTCGCGTTTCTTCCGCAGGAAGAAGAAAGACAAAGACTTTCTCAAGCCTCCCAAGGTGACGAAGGCTCCTCGTCCCGGGCGTCGACGGGCAGGGTAGCTCGGGACAAGCCTCTCGTACGGGCGCTAAACATCGTTAATGAGCATTCACCGACGAGAAGGCCGCATAGAGGCCGTGTGGCTGGCGCCGGTACAGGCTACAAGCATGGTCACTATGGCTTGTCGTCTGCGGCCGATAAAAATGCGCGTAATGAGAGGAAGCAGCGGGAGGCGGAGGAAATGAGGGAGTCAATCCTAGCCCAAGTCCAAGCTGGTTTGGTACCGCAACCGGTACCGCAACTCAAAGCTACACTCGTACCCGAAGTCAAAGCTGAAGTCGCCGCCGGAGTCCAAGCAGATTTCAACGCTATGCAAGCGTGGTATGAGGGTGGCAAACAAGGCCCCCCGAAAATGCAAGTGGTTAGCTTCAACGGCAGCAACTCGATGGTGCCGCCGTCCGCCGGCAATGACAATGTTATAATGGAGACTCCTCCGGCCGCCGGCAATGTCGCCGGTGCTAGGGATTCACCGTCCATGCCGGGTAGCAGCCCCTCCGTCACTTGCACGCCCGCCGCCGCATGTGCTGGCCCGTCGACATTAGCCGAGCTCAACGCCCTCACGGTAATTAACTAATGTGTACATCAAGTTAATATATTAGTTTCGTCATCCTTGCCCTCTCTCTAACGCCATACACATGTTCTCGCAGGCGCTCTCGACGCCATGCACCTTTTTGATGAGAGTAAACGACGAACTCAAAGACGTCGCGAGGGGGTCCATCATTCGGCCCCTGGATAAGAAGTGGCACACACGAGATATGGCGGATGACGTTTACCGGGTTGAAGTGGATCGGGCGTTACCGGGCTATGAGGATTTGTTTCCTCCTAATCAACCGCATGGTGCCGATGACGATAGCCCGTTGAATCTGGCCTCACCGAAGGGTTGGCTACTCGCTATGGCCGAAGACCCTAATTCGGATCAACACCTACTCGGGGTCGACGGCAAGCAAAGACAAGCACCTTGCGGCGCCACATGTCGGCGTCCCTCCACGACGGCCCGGCGGCGCCCGTGGTCATCGCCCCACCGGAACGGCCAGCTGCGCCGCAGGTCGGCGCCCCACCACAACAGCCGAGCTGCGCCGGAGGCCGAGGAATATGAACGTGACAACTTCCAATGGGATATTCCTACGTCTTCACAAGTTGTCCATGAGGATGCGCCGGGCTTCAAATATGTGTGCTCCAAGAAGCCGTTCGATTCTCAAGAAACGGCCGATGAGGAGGAAAATCCCGAGGAGGTCGCCACCGCCGCCGTCAAAAATATGTTGAGCCCAAACACACTCCGTGCTACGGCCACTACGGCGATGGATGGTCCAGCACTACAACCCAAGAAGAGGAAGAGGGCAAATAAGAAGGACGCCCAAGACAAGGCGGCGGCGGCCAAATCCAAGGACAAGGTCCCACTCCTTGACAAGTTGCCAAACAATTGGCGACCTCTCGCATCACTTGGGTCAACCGATGCTGCCGGAGCATGTCGTGAAGAAACTCACCCCGGATATGAGGAGCTTGCATGAGACTGTCTTGCATGTGGAGAACCTTCTTCTCAAATCAAAAGATCCTGGTTACCCTCTCTTCGTGGCGAAGGTGCCAACTGGCATGAACTTCGTCGAGAAGTACCCCGCGGACTTGTGCTTCATCCGGTTCAACGACATCTTCAGCATCTATCGCATGCAAGCGCTCCACTTTAGTGTGGTTCGCCTAGTTGCTCTTAGCATGTCTTCCCAGATTGTTAAGGAGGGGACGCCGACCATCGCGATCATGGACCCCTTCTATATGCGGGAGAGCATCATCTGCAACCCTAGGCATATTACACGCCTAGGCAGGAGTATGACTAAATCACTCCAAATTTCATGTATGCAGGAGTATGACTTAGTCACTCCAAATTTCATGTATCATCAGTGCTATCTCGAGTCAATTGAATCATTCGAAAAAGGACACCAAACACATCACGGGTAATATAATTCACATGATCCATTCAACAAAGTTTGGTACAATAAATTATTACACATCATTTCTTTCCTTGTGTCCCTGCTTGCTTACGATTGTGCCGTATTCATGGAGCATCCTCATCATTTAACTTAATGCTTGGGTCGGTGTTCACTTTGAAGGGCGGAATTTCAGCAAACATATTATAATCTTCTCGACATGTCTGTCTTGTCCTCCACTCCCACGATGTTTCTTTTCCCTGAAAGAACAATGTGGCGCTTTGGATCATCGCATGATGTACTCGGTCGTTTTCTTATCTTTCCGTTTCCTCGGTTTGCTACTCATGTCCTTCACATAGAAAACCTGAGCGACATCTTTCGCTAGGACGAATGGTTCGTCAAGGTAACCAAGATTGTTGAAATCCACCATTGTCATTCCGTATTGCTGGTCCACCTTTACCCCACCTCCTGTTAGCTTGAACCATTTGCACCGGAACAAAGGGACCCTAAAGGAGGGTCCATAGTCAAGTTCCCATATCTCCTCTATGTAACCATAATATGTGACCTTTTGCCCATTCTCGGTTGCTCGCATCAAAGCGGACACCACCTGTTTTGGTTGGTGCTCTTTTTATCTTGGGCGATCGTGTAAAATGTATTCCCATTTATCTCGTACCCTTGGAAAGTCGTTATAGTCGAAGATGGTGTCTTGGCCAACATGTACAGCTGATCTACAACATCTTCGTCATTCATTAAATGTTTTCTCAACCAACTGCCGAAAGTCTCCATGTGGGCCTTCCTAATCCAGGATTCAGGCTTCCCAGGGTTGTCCGAGCGTAAAATATTCTTGTGTTTCTCAAAGTACGGAGACACCAAGCTGGAATTGGTCAGAACTGTGTGGTGTGCTTCAGTCAGAGAATGGCCGTCCATACATATCGTTGATTTCCTTCCGATCGTGCCTTTTCCACTTAGTCTCCCCTCGTGCCGCGATCGAGGAAGACCAATCGGCCTAAGGTCAGGAACAAAGTCAACACAAAACTCAATTACCTCCTCATTTCCATAGCCCTTGGCGATGCTTCCTTCTGGCCTAGCACGGTTACGAACATATTTATTTAATATTCCCATGAACCTCTCGAAGGGGAACATATTGTGTAGAAATACAGGACCGAGAATGGAAATCTCATCGACTAGGTGAACCAGGAGGTGCGTCATAATATTGAAGAAGGATGGCGGGAACACCAACTCGAAACTGACAAGACATTGGATCACATCGTTCTGTAACCGTGCTTCCTTTGTATCATTTGACTTCCCATACACGCCCAAGAAGCTTAGGAGGTTCACGCAAATATTCTTCGTAAGGTGGATCACGTCGATTGCAGAGCGGACTTCTAGGACTTTCCAATATTCTAGCTCCCAGAATATAGATTTCTTCTTCCACATGGCTGCGTGCACGTCAGCTCCCTTCGGAACTGATTGTCCGCCAGGACCCTTTCCAAAGATGACTTTCAAATCCTTGACCATATCAAATACCTCGGCACCGAGTGTGTTACGTAGGCTTCGGCCGGTGATCTGCCTTGCCGTTGTAATGCTTGCCTTTCTTTCTTACCTGGATGACCTTTCGGAAGAAATCTACGATGCCCAAGGTACACGTTCTTCTTAAAATTTGGCAAATGTACACTTTCGGTCTCATGTAAGCGGTGCGTGCATGCATTGTATCCCTTATTTGACGGTCCCGAAAGGTTACTAAGAGCAGGCCAATCATTGATGGTTACGAAAAGCAACGCTCGTAGGTCAAATTCCTCTTCTTTGTGCTCATCCCACACACGGACACCAGGTCTGCCCCACAGCTGTAAAAGTTCTTCAGCTAATGGCCTTAGGTACACATCGATGTCGTTGCCGGGTTGCTTCGGACCTTGGATGAGCACTGGCATCATAATGAACTTCCGCTTCATGCACAACCAAGGAGGAAGGTTGTAGATGCATAGAGTCACGGGCCAGGTGCTATGGCTAGAGCTCCGCTCGCCAAAAGGATTCATGCCATCCGTACTTAGACCAAATCTTATGTTCCTTGCGTCGGCTGCAAAATCTTTGAACTCTCTCGTCGATCTTTCTCCATTGCGTTCCATCTGCGGGGTGTCTCAACTCCCCGTCCGACTTACGGTCCTCTTTGTGCCATCGCAACAACTTGGCATGCTCTTTGTTCCCGAACGGACGTTTCAACCGTGGTATTATAGGAGCATACCACATCACCTTGGCGGGAACCCTCTTCCTGGGTTTACGGCCCTCAACATCGTCACCGGGGTCATCGCCTCTGATCTTATAACGCAATGCGGTGCATACCGGGCATTCATTCAAATTCTCGTATTCACCGCGGTAGAGGATGCGATCGTTGATGCATGCACGTATCTTCGTAACCTCTAAACCTAGAGGGCGAGACAACCTTCTTTGCTTCGTACGTACTGGCGGGCAACTCGTTATTCTTTGGAAACATATTCTTCAACATTTTCAGCAAGTTTTCAAATGCCGAGTCAGCTCCACCTGCCTGTGCCTTCCATTTCAGCAAATCCAGTGTGCAGCCCAGCTTTTTCAGACCATCATCGCATCCGGGGTATAGCGCCTTCCTGTGATCCTCTAACATGCGATCCAAATTCTCCCTCTCCTTTTCAGTTTCGCAGCATCTCCGTGCATCAGCAATGGTCCGACCAAGATCATTAACGGGATCATCACGTGCCTCTTCTTCACCTTCCCCTTCACCTTCAGCATCCTCCATGAAAGTATCACCGAAATGAGCAAGATAGCTTTCATCGATGAAATCATCCCCTTCTTCATCTTCTTCCATTATAACCCCTCTTTCTCCATGCTTGGTCCAACAATTATAGCTTGGCATGAAACCGTGCCGAAGCAGGTGCATGTGAACATCTCTTGAGGAAGAGTAAGCCTTCGATTCTTACGAGTTAACACATGGACGGATAACAAAACCCCCACTGCTTGTTCGCATTAGCCACTACGAGGAAATCTTTCAAACCCGTACCGAACTCGCCGGAGAGTCGGTTACCGTACATCCATTGCCGATTCATCTGCATTATTATAATATAAAATATATAATTAACCATCATGCATTTGTTAAACTAACTAGCTACAAACAATATAAATTAAACAATGAACTACACACATGCATATTTTATCAATGACACATCAAAGGTTCAAGTTGCTAACCGTGATCGAGGAGGAAAAAATAAATTGGAAAGCTCAAGTGTGGCTCCAACACTTCATATCATGTTTGTTTCATGCTCTTGGGGCATTTCATCAAACACCTTATGTGCATAAGAGAAACCAAAAGCAAACCTAACACCCACTTGTGAAGTTTGTGAAGAGAATGTCTCCAAATGGCTAAGTGTTGGCTGCTGGATGGGTATATATAGGGGAGGGGCTTTAGTCCCGGTTGGCCTGGCCAACCGCGACTAAAGGCCTTCGGACACCTTTAGTCGCGGTTGGCCCGGCCAACCACGACTAAAGCCCCCACGTGCACCCGGCTGGCCACCGTGCGCCACGGGCCCAGGCCTTTGGTCGCGGTTCGCCACACGAACCGCGACTAAAGACCCCATTAGTCGCGGTTCCTATAGCTTCGCGACTAATGGGGCTTCCCGGAAGGCTGTTTTTCTACCAGTGCTCGCGATCCATCCAGCTAGTTCCTCTTGAAGTGGTCGGAAGCGAGCTTCTGGACTAAGCATCTTCCGGAGGTTATTCCTCTTGATATTGTTCTCACACGAAACCCGCTCAGAGGTGTATCTCCGGATCATCTCACAAATATAGTATCCACATAGATTGGTCCCCGGTGGCTGAATATCCCCAGGTCCCACTCACTCGACCGCATAAAATGTAGCTCTTTTTTGAACTCACCGACCTTGGCATCTACGAACCGTCTCCAAACCCTACGAGGCAAAGAAAATTAAATGAACAAGAGAGTTATTAGTTACTTGATATTAGGAAATGAACGAAATAGGCCGATCGATATAGAGCGCAAATGAATGAAAATAATTACTTGTGCATCATTTTTCTCATGTCGGCCCAAAGCTTTGAATCCATATTCAGAGAGTCGTGGACGAGAACTGTGGAGTCGTGAAATTTAATTACTAGCAGAATCCAGTGGAACCTGCGGACACGATACATGCACAGTCATGCATAACTCATCGATTAGCCACATACCATGCATGGAGTAAACAAAAGAGAATGTGCTCAAGACAGAAACACTCTCCCAAAATGGTAAGGAAACAGAATATCACTTTTGAGTTCCTGCTTTGAAAGAAACCGCCACAGGTCTTCCTCCACGTCGGCGGGGTGATGTTTTAACACATATCCATTAACGATGTGTGGGTCAATGAACCCAACATCATGGATGTTCCTTACTCCATATTCCTTAATCTTCATTCTGCATAATAGCGTACAGAACAATATAGTTAGGACATATATATAGTGCAGGCAATGAACGAGATGGGGTAGAAATAAATCACTTACAGAACGTAGCAACTGATGATAGATTTGTCAAGCTCGCGCAGATTGAAAAGCTGGAACAATTCACTCAGATGAATTGTTACATAGTAATGTTTGAAGTGATGCTCATGTCTAACTTCCGCGTAAATATATTCTTTGGCGTTTTTATTTTTTATGTAACCCTTGTACCAATTTAGCAGATTTTTCATTTGTTGAGGTAGATCCTCTTCTCGCGCAGGCTCGACGAGGGGCCCATTCTGCACATATGTAATTACTGGTTTACTCATTGGCGCCTCCTCAAGGCCTAACACTGCACGAAGAGTCATACCTAAGTTGGCCGCTTGTTCTCTGGCACTCGTTACAGTCAATCCATGTGCTGCCGCCGCTGCTATGATATCGGGGGCATCGTCCGGACCGGCGGCTTTCACTACGAGCGGGGCAATCGATTGTTTACTTTGTTCCCCGAGCTGGGCAACTCGTTTCCCGCTTTTTTTACTTGCTAATTCTTTCTCGGCCTCCTCCAAGGCTTTCTTCTCCTGCTTCTCCGCCCGCTCTTTCTTCTCCTTCAACATGAGTGCCCGCCTACGAAGTTCACGTGCATAGTCGTCGAGCGGATTCTTCGCGGCTTGGGACGGTGTGCTCAAAAATGACTTATCCCACTTCTTTTGCTCATCGAGAAAATACTGGCTTGGGCTCGGGCTCTCTTTTCTTCTTGCAGTCCGCCTTCCATTTCTCATAATCAGCAGTCGCGGCCGCGTCGACTTCCTCGGCACTACGTTCCCAAGGCCTCCTGGGGAGAGGCTTCAGTGATGGCTCCAGTACCTTTGTGGTCTTAGGTACATAAGGGTCCAGGTTAATAGTCCAGGACTGCTTCTGCTTCTTCGCCGGAGGTGGATTGGGGGGCGGCTTCTGCTTACCCGCCCAGGGCGGACTGGGGGGCGGCGGCTGCTTACCCGCCGGAGGTGAATTGAGGGGCGGCGTCGGCTCACGTGAAGGAGGTGTAGGTGAAGCACCACCACCACCACCACCGCCGCCACCACCACCACCACCGCCACCACCACCGTAGGGGGTGGACTTGTTGGCCTTGGCGCCTCGCCTGGAAACTTGATAAACTTCTTTTGCCATAGAATGAACTGGCGCTTGACATCTCCAAGTCTTCTCTCCCCTTCAGGTGTAACAATGTCAATCTCCAGGTCCTCAAACCCTTGTACTATGTCCTCCACCGTGACACGAGCATAGCCATCTTGAATGGGCTTGTTGTGGTGGAGTGCTCCAGGTTCACATGGTAAAGCACTGCTGATGGCTACCTTCATGGACATGTTCCCCATTGGATAATACAGATGACATTCTTTCATTCCCTTTACATCGTCCACGGGGTAGCGAGGAGGCTCCGGTGCAGTAATTTCGATCTCCAGAGGCTCCGGTGCAGTAATTTCGATCGTCGGTGCATGTGCACCAGCCGGTGGGGGCTCCGTGGAAGCCACGCTGCTTCTCCGCTGCTGGCTTCCGACATCCGGTGGATGATCTTCATGCGTCCGAGCTGCCTCTCTTTCTTGTACTAGACCATCCAGGGTTTTCTTCATCTCATTGAAGTCCGATGCCAACCGCGCCACAACATCTTTTTCCCGATCCGCCTTTCTCTTACGGCTTCTGTAACTGTAGGGGTCATTTTCCTGGGAAAACCCTTCTTCCCACGAAATGCCGACGCCTTTGCCTCGTACACGTCCTCCGTGTTCAGGATTCCCGTGGGATTTTGTCAGCTGGTCATTCTCTCTGTTGAACTTGATCTTCCCCGCTTGAGCATCCCTCATTGCGTCAATAAGGGCTTGGGTGGGTTTAAACTTTGTGTCTCGGTGAACACACTCCCCTGTCACCGGGTCTAGCGTTCCCCCATGCCCGTACCACCAGCTTTTGGCCCTAGGGTCCCATCCCTCGGTAACTAGAGGGATTCCTCGCGTCGTCGAGTCATCCTCCATCTTACGCCACTTAGGCTCCGAAAGGCGGTATCCTCCTGGCCCCATAATATGATTGTACTGCTTCTTAGACGCATTTGCCTTATTTTTATCCGATATGGCCTTGAAATCCTCTGATTTCTTTTGCCTCACAAATTCAGGCCAATCATCTTTCAGCTTCTCATACTGTCCGGTGAAATCCGGAGTCTTCCCCTTCTCGACATATTGAGCCGCTAAATTTTTCTTGCATGTCCGGAATTTTGTGGCCATCTTCTGAAGAGCGAACTCTTTGACCAGCCTCCTCCTCTTACATCCCTCCGGATCGTCGTTACCGAATTCATCTATTTTGCGGTATTCCGGAGGTAGAACGAAATGCTCCATAAGCGTTCTCCAACATTCCTTTTTCTTTCTCTTGCTCGACGAAACTCGGAACCAACACGTGCCTTCACCGGCTCATGCCATTCCCGGACGGTGATGGGGACGCTGTCTCTAACAACGACTCCGCACTTGGTTGATGAACTTGGTGTACGCCTCTTCGGGCTCCAGCGGCTTGCCTTTTGGACTGATAACATCAATGGTATATATTACTCCTTGTTTCAGCGTCTTGGTTTTGCCACGCTTTGTCTTCACCGATTTTATCGACGATCCGTCGGCCGAGGGCTAAAATAAGAAAGAGAGTCGAGTTAATACACATATTTATTGAAATCGGTAAATTTGTATCACCAGTCTGAGGCTCAATGTATATATATACCTCGCCGGAGGTGGTGATTGCTAATTGCTTATCAACATCGCCGGAGGTGTTTGTCGACGGTTGACCTCCATCAACAGTGCCCGTTACTTCGTCATCACCTCGCTGACGACCTTCATCATCACCGCCAAGGTTCACATAAGAAGAGATATCGGCCTCTTCTTCATCTTCTTAGGGCGGTTGCACATAAATAATGTCGCCGTTTATGATGCCGAAAAGATGTGCCTCGGCCTCCGGATTATAGTTATCCCTAATCGGGTCGGCTCTATCGTCCGCCATATGTGTCACTCCTGAAAACATGTAGTAAAAACTAATTAATTGTGTATATGCCAGCATTATACCGGTGGCGGTGGCGAAAGGGCGGTGGCGAAAGGGAGGTGGCGGTGACGGTGGCGGTGGCGAAAGGGCGGTGGCGAAAGGGCGGTGGCGGTGACGGTGGCGGTGGCGGTGCCGATCCTTCTCTCTCTCGTAAAAAAACCAAAAAAACCGCGTGCGTATACGGAGGGGGCGGCGAGGGCCTCTCGCCGCCCCCTCCATATACATGCGGGGTCGGTGGCGAAAGGGCGGTGGCGAAAGGGCGGTGGTGGTGACGGTGGCGGTGGCGGTCACTCCTTTCTCTCTCTTTCTCTCTGGCGCGCGAGAGGGTCACGCGGCGCCCCCTCCGTATACACGCGGGGTCGATCGGTGCCCCGGCCCTCCTTAACATATTGTTTTGTTAATAGCGCGTAATCATATATATAGCTCACATCAAATTTTACTTTTTTTGTTAATTATCAAGTTTTACTTTTTTTTGTTAATTTACCGTTTTTGTTAAACTAATTAACTAGTTAAAATTAAAAAGAACAAAAAAACTAAAAAAACAAAAAAAAAAAAAAACCGGCCGGGGCTCCTCTCCCTCTCTCTCTCACCGCGCGCGGCGGCCGCCGGTCGGCCTTCTCTCCTCTCTCTCTCAGCGCCTCTCCTCCTCTCTCACTGCGGCGGCGGCGCCGGCGACGACGAGGGGCGCATACGGGGCGACGGGCGCGCGCGCGACAGATCAGTGCGGGGCGGCGACGTACGGAGGAGGAGGTCGTTGACGTACGGCGGCCGGCGCGCGACAGATCAGTGCGGGGCGGCGACGTACGGGGGAGGAGGCGGCGGCGGAGTCGACGAGGAGGCGGCTGCGCGGAGTTGACGGCGGCGCAGACGACGCGGGCGACGAGGAGGCGACGGCGCAGGGAAAAACATGTCGGCGTTCGCGAGGAAGAAGATGAAGTGAACGGGCGCGAGCGCGCGAGCTTTTATAGGCAAGGGGCTTTAGTCGCGGTTGGGGTCACCAGCCGCGACTAAAGCCGTTTTTTCGCCATTTTTGGGGTTCCCGCGGAAACGACCTTTAGTCGCGGTTGGGGACACCAACCGCGACTAAAGGTCCTTTTCTAGTTTAATTCGAAATACAAATAATATATGAACAAATTCAGAAAATAAAACTATTTCATTTCAAAATCTTCAAAATACAAATAATACATCAAAAAATGCAGAAAAATAAAAATAATTCATTTCAAAATCTTAAAAATACAAATAATATATCATAAAATTCAGAAAAATAAAACTAATTCATTTCAAAATCTTCAAAATACAAATAATACATTAAGAAATTCAGAAAAAAAAACTAATTAATTTCAAAATTTTAAAAATACAAATAATACATCAAAAAATTCAGAAAAATAAAACTAATTCATTTCAAAATATTAAAAATACAAATAATATATCAGAAAATTCGGAAAAATAAACTAATTCATTTCAAAATCTTCAAAATACAAATAATACATTAAGAAATTCAGAAAAAATAAAACTAATTCATTTCAAAATTTTAAAAATACAAATAATACATCAAAAAATTCAGAAAAATAAAACTAATTCATTTCAAAATCTTAAAAATACAAATAATACATCAAAAAATTCAGAAAAATAAATTTCTTCCCGCCTCTGTCTTTCCGCCTCCCTCTTCCCACCAGTTCTTCCCGGCCGCCTCTGTCTTCCCGCCCCCCTCTTCCCACCAGTTCTTCCCGCCTCTGTCTTTCCGCCCCCTCTTCCCGCCAGTTCTTCCCGCCTCTGTCTTTCCGCCCCCTCTTCCCACCGACAGTTTTATTAGATGATACAAAACCACCTTTAGTCCCGGTTGCACCCACCAGCCGGGACTAAAGATTAGATGACCAGCTCTGTATTCCTCTTCTTCCCGCCATTTCTTCTCTGTCTTCCCGCCTCTTTCTTCCCGCCACTTTCTTCCCGCCTCCTGTCTTCCCGCTCCCATTTTCCCGCCATTTCTCACTACATATATGTAGCCCGGCTTGGCCAGCATTATCACATCTCTACAATCTCTCATCACTCTCTCATGGCTTCCACCGCACCCACTCTAACGTAACAGCAGGTGGAGAAGCTTTGCGCCTCGAACTACCCTTGCCCACCGGGCTACCGCGTCCCCGCCGGCTGGAGCCTAAGCGCCGGAGGCGTGCCGGTCCCTCCCGTCCCTCGAGGTACGCGCGCGCCGGGCGGCCATCACGAACCACTACTACCTCGATCTCACGCCGGAGCAGCAGATGAATCCCCGCGGCATCCCGATAACCAGCATACTTGGGACGCCTTCTTCATCAATCGGCGTGACGAGGCGCTCGCCGGGTATGAGGAGGACGGTCTGCCTCCTGGGAACTTCCACGAGGCCGGCCGTCGGCTATGGTGGTACGGCAGGACTCTACAGAGCGTCATGGACTACATCACGGCCGGCGATATCCCCCGCCTGCGCTACCCTCAGTTCAAGCCACGAGCGCCGCCCGACGACAGTGACGACAGCAGCGACGACAACGGCGGCAACTTAGAAGGTGACGACTACCAGTACAACGGCGGCGACTATGAAGACTACGAGTATGCATATTATACGCCTAGGCAGGAGTATGACTAAGTCACTCCAAATTTCATATGTATCATCAGTGGTATTTATGGCATGGCCAATCAATTTCGGCAATGCTAGATCCACCAAATCCCATGCAATTACGGCTCCTCTAGTCCTTTTCCCATTATACGCCTAGGCTGGAGTATGACTTAGTCACTCCAAATTTCATGTATCATCAGTGGTATCTCGAATCAATCGAATCATTCGAAAATGGACACCAAACACATCACATATAATATAATTCACATGATCCATTCAACAAAGTTTGGTACAATAAATTATTACACATCATTTCTTCCCTTATGTCCCTGCTTGCTTACGATTGGGCCGTATCCATGGAGCATCCTCATCATTTAACTTAATGCTTGGGTCGGTGTTCACGTTGAAGGGCGGAATTTCACCAAACATATTATAATCTTCTGACATGTCTGTCTTGTCCTCCACTCCCACGATGTTTCTTTTCCCTGAAAGAACAATGTGGCGCTTTGGATCATCGCATGATGTACTGATCGTTTTCTTATCTTTCCGTTTCCTCGGTTTGCTACTCATGTCCTTTACGTAGAAAACCTGAGCGACATCTTTCGCTAGGACGAATGGTTCGTCAAGGTAACCAAGATTGTTGAAATCCACCATTGTCATTCCGTATTGCTGGTCCACCTTTACCCCACCTCCTGTTAGCTTGAACCATTTGCACCAGAACAAAGGGACCTTAAAGGAGGGTCCATAGTCAAGTTCCCATATCTCCTCTATGTAACCATAATATGTGACCTTTTGCCCATTCTCGGTTGGTGCATCAAATCGGACACCACTGTTTTGGTTGGTGCTCTTTTTATCTTGGGTGATCGTGTAAAATGTATTCCCATTTATCTCGTACCCTTGGAAAGTCGTTATAGTCGAAGATGGTGTCTTGGCCAACATGTACAGCTGATCTACAACATCATCGTCATTCATTAAATGTTTTCTCAACCAACTGCCGAAAGTCTCCATGTGGGCCTTCGTAATCCAGGATTCAGGCTTCCCCGGGTTGTCCTCGCGTAAAATATTCTTGTGTTTCTCAAAGTACGGAGCCACCAAGCTGGAATTGGTCAGAACTGTGTGGTGTGCTTCAGTCATAGAATGTCCGTCCATACATATCGTTGATTTCCTGCCGATCGTGTCTTTTCCACTTAGTCTCCCCTCGTGGCGCGATCGAGGAAGACCAATCGGCTTAAGGTCAGGAACAAAGTCAACACAGAACTCAATTACCTCCTCATTTCCATAGCCCTTGGCAATGCTTCCTTCTGGCCTAGCACGGTTACGAGCATATTTCTTTAATACTCCCATGAACCTCTCAAAGGGGAACATATTGTGTAGAAATACCGGACCGAGGATGGAAATCTCTTCGACTAGGTGAACCAGGAGGTGCTTCATAATACTGAAGAAGGATGGCAGGAACACCAACTCGAAACTGACTAGACATTGGACCACATCGTTCTGTAGCCGTGGTAGATCTTCTGGATTGTTTACCTTCTGAGACATTGCATTGAGGAATGCACATAGCTTCACAATGGCTAGTCGAACATTTTCCGGTAGGAGCCCCCTCAAAGCAATCGGAAGCAAGTGCGTCATAATCACGTGGCAGTCGTGAGACTTCAGGTTTTGGAACTTTTTGTCCGCCATGTTTATTATTCCCTTTATATTCGACGAGAATCCGGACGGGACCTTCGTATCGCTCAGGCATTCAAAAAAGATGACCTTCTCTTCTTTGGTCGAGTGTAGTCGGCACGACCTTGAAACCATTCCGGATGCCGGTCATTAGGGTATTTCAAACGTTGTCTGGTCCTGCCGTGCTTCCTTTGTATCATTTGTCTTCCCATACACGCCCAAGAAGCTTAGGAGGTTCACGCAAATATTCTTCGTAACATGCATCACGTCGATTGCGGAGCGGACATCTAGGAATTTCCAATATTCTAGCTCCCGTAATATAGATTTCTTCTTCCACATGGGTGCGCGCCGTCGGCTCCTCGCGGAACCGGTTGTCCGCCGAGACCCTTTCCAAAGATGACTTTCAAATCCTTGACCATATCAAATACCTCAGCACCTGTACGTTCCGCAGGCTTCGGCCGGTGATCTACCTTGCCGTTGTAATGCTTGCCTTTCTTTCTTACTGGATGAATTTTCGGAAGAAATCGACGATGCCCAAGGTACACGTTCTTCTTACAATTACACAAATATTCACTTTCAGTCTCATGTAAGCAGTGCGTGCATGCATTGTATCCCTTATTTGACAGTCCAGAAAGGTTACTAAGAGCAGGCCAATCGTTGATGGTTACGAAAAGCTACGCTCGTAGGTCAAATTCCTCTTCTTTGTGCTCATCCCACACACGTACACCAGGTCTGCCCCACAACTGTAAAAGTTCATCAACTAATGGCCTTTGGTACACATCGATGTCGTTGCCGGGTTGTTTCGGACCTTGGATGAGCACTGGCATCATAATGAACTTCCGCTTCATGCACAACCAAGGAGGAAGGTTGTAGATGCATAGAGTCACGGGCCGGGTGCTATGGGCTGGAGCTACGCTCGCCAAAAGAATTCATGCCATCCGTACTTAGACCAAATCTTATGTTCCTTGCGTCGGCTACGCAAAATCTTTGAACTCTCCGTCGATCTTTCTCCATTGTGTTCCATCTGCGGGGTGTCTCAACTGCCCGTCCGACTTACGGTCCTCTTTGTGCCATCGCAACAACTTGGCATGCTCTTTGTTCCTGAACAGACGTTTCAACCGTGGAATTATAGGAGCATACCACATCACCTTGGCGGGAACCCTCTTCCTGGGTTTCTGGCCCTCAACATCGTCACCAGGGTCATCGCCTCGATCTTATAACGCAATGCGATGCATATCGGACATTCATTCAAATTCTCATATTCACCGCGGTAGAGGATGCAGTCGTTGATGCATGCATGTATCTTCGTAACCTCTAAACCTAGAGGGCAGACAACCTTCTTTGCTTCGTACGTACTGGCGGGCAACTCGTTATTCTTTGGAAACATATTCTTCAACATTTTCAGGAAGTTTTCAAATCCCGAGTCAGATAGACCTTCCTGTGCCTTCCATTTCAGCAAGTCCAGTGTGCAGCCCAGCTTTTTCAGACCATTATCGCATCCGGGGTACAGCGACTTTTTGTGATCCTCTAACATGCGATCCAAATTCTCCCTCTCCTTTTCAGTTTCGCAGCTTCTCCATGCATCAGCAATGGTCCGACCAAGATCATCAACGGGCTCATCACGTGCCTCTTCTTCACCTTCCCCTTCACCTTCCCCTTCACCTTCCCCACCTTCAGCATCCTCCATGAAAGTATCACCAAAATGATCAAGATAGTTGTCATCGATGAAATCATCCCCTTCTTCATCTTCTTCCATTATAACCCCTCTTTCTCCATGCTTGGTCCAACAATTATAGCTTGGCATGAAACCCTGCCGAAGCAGGTGCATGTGAACATCTCTTGAGAAAGAGTAACCCTTCTGATTCTTACAGGCAACACATGGACAGATAACAAAACCCCCCTGCTTGTTCGCATTAGCCACTACGAGGAAATCTTTCAAACCCGTAGTGAACTCGCCGGAGAGTCGGTTACCGTACATCCATTACCGATTCATCTGCATTATTATAATATAAAATATATAATTAACCATCATGCATTTGTTAAACTAATTAACTAACTACAAACAATAGAAATCAAACAATGAACTACACACATATGCATATTTTATCAATGACACATGAAAGGTTCAAGTTGCTAACCGCGATAGAGGAAAAAATAAATGAGGAAGCTCAAGTGTGGCTCCGACACTTCATATCATGTTTGTTTCATGCTCTTGGGGCATTTCATCAAACACCTTGTGTGCATAAGATGAACAAAAAGCAAACCTAACACCCACTTGTGAAGTTTGTGAAGAGAATGGCTTCAAATGGCTAAGTGGTGGCTGCTGGATGGGTATATATAGGGGAGGGGCTTTAGTCGCGGTTGGCCTGGCAAACCGTGACTAAAGGTGCCCGAAGGCCTTTAGTCGCGTTTGGCCTGGCCAACCACGACTAAAGCCCCTCACCTGCACCAGCTGGCCAGCGAGCGCCCTGGGCCCAGGCCTTTGGTCGCGGTTCGCCTCCCGAACCGCGACTAAAGGTCCCATTAGTCACGGTTCCAAATATTCTGGGACTAATGGGGTTGGATGGAAGGCCCTTTTCCCATCTATGGTTGTAAGACAATATGTGTTGTAATAAATGATGACTCTATGCTACTTACTATTATGTCTCGCAAAAACATTATTCCTGGGATTGCGATGTACGGCATAATAGGCATCTGGACTTAAAAATCCGGGTGTTGACAGCCGCCACTCGCCGTTGTCGCCCAACGTGCACACGTCCATGTAGACGTCCTCCTTGTACGTTTCGGGGAAGGAGAGGCGAAAGAGTTTGTACTGACGGGTCGACGGGCTGAACCCCATGGCGAAAACCTGCCAGTCCACCACCGAGATGGACTCCACCACGGGCGGCGCCGGGATCCCGAGCTTCACTAAAGTAGAAAAACGGCCTATAGTCGCGGTTCGCAACTGCCATTAGTTGCGGTTGCGCAACCGGGACCAATTAAGCACGACTAAAGGCCCCCCTTTAGTGGTGGTTGCTTACGAACCGCGACTAAAGGCCTGTCCACGTGGGCGCCAGGCGTCCATCGGGGCGGAGGACCTTTAGTCACGGTTCGCCTGGCCAACCGCGACTAAAGGCCTCCGCAGGTTTAGGGTTTTACCCCCCCCCCCCCCTAATCTGGTTTCTTTTTAGTGTTTTATTTCTTTTATATTTTATTTTGTGTTTTATTTTAATTTTGAAGAAGTTTCAGTACACATATTCTACGCTACTATATACATGCATATGAATGTACAATTTCAAACAAGTTTGAAATTAGAAACAAGAAGAATTCAAGAGGAATATACAATATATATTCAATCTCGGGTGACCATGCATATACAACTTCGAACAAGTTTCCATACATAATTTACGGCATCAGAAGTTCTTCGTCCTCGTAATAGTGTTCTCCTTTAGGATTGAGGACTTCCCTCATCAAAAATCCTGCTAATTCCTCTTGAATTGGTCGGAAGCGAGCTTCTGGACTAAGCTTCTTCCGCAAGTTATTCCTCCGCACGTTGCTATCCGACGGCTTCCGCTCAGAGGTGTGTCTCTAGATGAACTCACAAACATAGTATCCACATAGATTGGTCTCCGGTGGCTGAATATCCACATTAAGTAACCTTCTAAATTCTAGCTCATGTTTGAATTCACCGACCATTTCATCTGAGAACCGTCTCCAAACCCTACAGGGCAAAGAAAATTAATAGTTACTTGATATTAGGAAATGAACTAAAGAGGCCGATCGATATAGAGCGTAAATGATTGAAAATAATTACTTTTGCAGCATATTTCTCATGTTGACCCAAATCTTTGAATCCATATTCAGAGAGTTCATGATGATAACTCTGGAGTGTGATATTCAATTATTAGCAGAATCCAGTGGAACCTGCGGACACGATACATGCACAGTCATGTAGAACTCATCGATTAGACATACCATGCATGGAGTAAACAAAAGAGAATGTGCTCAAGACAGAAACACTCACCCAAAATGGTATGAAATAGAATTTGACTTTTGAGTTGCTACTTTGTAAGAAAATCCCACAGGTCTTTCTCCACGTCGTGGGGGAATCTTTCTAACACATATCCATTAACGATATGTGGGTCAATGAATCCAACATCATGGATGTTCCTTTTTCTGCATTCCCCAATCTTCATTCTGCATAATAGCGTACACAACAATATAGTTAGGACAATATATATAGTGCAGGCAATGAACGAGATGAGGTAGAAATAAATCACTTACAGAACGTAGCAACTGATGATAGATTTGTCGAGCTCGCGCAGATTGAACAGCTGGAACAATTCACTCATATGAACTTGTACATAGTAATGTTTGAAGTGATGCTCATGTCTAACTTCCGCATAAATATATTCTTTGCCGGCCTTATTTTTTATGAAACCCTTGTACCAACGTAGCAGATTTTCCATTTGTGCTGGTAGACTCTCTTCCTGCGCAGGCTCGACGAGTGGCCCATTCGGAACATATGTAAATGCTACCTCACTCATTGGCGCATCCTCAAGACCTAACACTGCACGAAGAGTCATACCGAACTCGGCCGCTTTTTCTTTGGCACCCGTTACAGTCATTCCCTGTTCTGCCGCAACTGCTATGATAGCGGGGTCCATTCGTTTAAAGTCCTTATCCATATCGGCTCTGAAGGACAATGTCATAGCATCCGAACCGGCGGCTTTCACTATGAGCGGGGGGATCGATTGTTTATTCTGTTTCCCGAGCTGGGCAACTTTTTTCCCGCTTTTTTTTTACTTTCTTCTTTCTTTTCCTTCAAGGCTTTCTTCTCCTTCTCCACCAAGGCTTTCTTCTTCGCCAATATTTCTGCTTGCCTACGAAGTTCACGTCCATAGTCGTCAGGCATATTCTTCTCAACTTGGAACGGTGTCGTCAAAAAAGACTTCTTTTCCTTCTCAGTAAATACTGGCTTGGGCTCAGGCTCTTTTTTCGCCTTCATATCCGCCTTCCATTTCTCATACTGACCAGTCGCGGCCAAGTTGGTTTGCTCTTCACTAAGTTCCCAAGGCCTTGGGAGGAGAGACTTCAGTGATGGCTCCGGTACCTTTGTGGTCTTAGGTACATAAGGGTCCGGGTTAATAGTCCAGGAGGGGGTTGCCTTGTTGTCCGCCTGCTTCTGCTTCTTCGTCGGAGGTGGATTGGGGGCGGCGTACCCGCCGGAGGAGGACTGGGGGGGCGGCGGCTTCTTACCCGCCGGAGGTTGTGGATTGGGGGGCGGCGTCAGCTGACGTGAAGGAGGTGTAGGTGAACCACCACCACCACCTTGGCGGGAACCCTCTTCCTGGGTTTCTCGCCCTCAACATCGTCACCAGGGTCATCGCCTCTGATCTTATAACGCAATGCAGTGCATACCGGGCATTTATTCACCGCGGTAGAGGATGCAGTCGTTAATGCATGCATGTATCTTAAGAACCTCTAAACCTAGAGGGCAGACAACCTTCTTTGCTTCGTACGTACTGACGGGCAACTCGTTATTCTTTGGAAACACATTCTTCATCATTTTCAGCAAATTTTCAAATCCCGAGTCAGATAGACCTTCCTGTGCCTTCCATTTCAGCAAATCCAGTGTCCAGCCCAACTTTTTCAGACCATTATCGCATCCTGGGTATAGCGACTTTTTGTGATCCTCTAACATGCGATCCAAATTCTTCCTCTCCTTTTCAGTTTCGCAGCCTCTCCGTGCATCAGCAATGGTCCGACCAAGATCATCAACGGGCTCATCACGTACCTCTTCGTCACCTTCCCCTTCCCCTTCCCCTTCCCCTTCCCCTTCACCTTCCCCACCTTCAGCATCCTCCATGAAAGTATCACCGAAATGATCAGGATAGTTTTCATCGATGATATCATCCACTTCTTCATCTTCTTCCATTCTAACCCCTCTTTCTCCATGTTTGGTCCAACAATTATAGCTTGGCATGAAACCCTGCTGAAGCAGGTGCAGGTGAACGTCTCTTGAGGAAGAGTAACCCTTCTGATTCTTACAGACAACACATGGACAGATAACAAAACCCCCCTGCTTGTTCACATTAGCCACTACGAGAAAATCTTGCAAACCTGTAATGAACTCGCCGGAGAGTCGGTTGCTGTACATCCATTGCTGATTCATCTACATTATTATTATATAAAGTATATAATTAACCATCATGCATTTGTTAAACTAACTAGATAGAAATAATAGAAATTAAACAATGAACTACACACATGCATATTTTATCAATGACACATGAAAGGTTCAAGTTGCTAACCGCGATCGAGAAGGAAAAATAAATGACAAAGCTCAATTGTGGCTCGGACAACTTCATATCATGTTTGTTTCATGCTCTCGGGCATTTCATCGAACACCTTGTGTGCATAAGAGGAACCAAAAGCAAACCCACCACCCCCTTGTGAAGATTGTGAAAAGAAGTGGCACCAAAGTGAGTGTGTTGAACCGCATTTATAGGGGTGGGTGTTTAGTCGCGGTTGGCCAGCCTTTCCCTCCCGTCCCCCAGCTGTCGACCGAGCCCGCTGGGCCCAGATCTTTGTTCGCGGGTCGTCTCCAAACCGCGACTAAAGACCCCTTTAGTCGCGGTTCGAATATTTTGGGGACTAATAGGGGTGGACGGAAGCCTCTTTTTCTACTAGTGCTTCTCACCTGTGACGGGATTGCAGACCACGACCGGAGCGTCCCGGACGTCCGCCACGAGGCAAAGGAAGCCATTGCACACGTTGGCAGGGCTGTACACCGCCGTGTCGAGGTCGGCGAAGCGGCACATGGACATCGCCGAGTAGAGGTTGAACAGCGCGATCTCGGGATTCATGCCTGCCCCATAACCGGTCTTGGAGACAAGCAACGCCTCTGAACCGGCACCGGAGACGACGTGCGCGGCGTGGCCATGGAGGGTGAGGAAGAGTGGGTCGGTAAGCAGGCGCCGCCATTGCCAGCAGACTTGTCGGTAAGCGGGCGATGTCTCTTGTCGGCAGCTTCAGAAGAATCTCACGAAGAATCTCCTCAGCGATAGACTCCATGGTTCAGCTTCAGCCTCATTTGTTTGTTTAGGTTGCTCACCACATACACCATGTGGTCAGCTTCAGCCTCATGGCATACATCGCGTATGCTTATATTGTAGCCTCATTGTTGCCTTAGGGCATGTACAATGGTGATATCTTAGCAGTGCCACGTAGGATAAACGCTGATGTGGAGGAAAGAGAAAGATGAAAAAAGACTTTGCCTTCTCTTAGCTAAGAGATCATCTATTAGCACAATCTCTCTCACCACAAATTTAGGATGTCTCGTTACTAAAGATATGACTAAAAAACAACCCATTGTACATCATATTTTATTATTTATATCTAGATTACGTGGCAGGGTTAAGATAAGACAGCCTTATCAACCATTGCACATGCCCTTAATTTCCGAACGAAACTGTGACCGATTGGGATTCAAGGACTAACGCTGAACCTGAAACGGATTCAGTACTACGCTACTATGCACCTTCCATATTCATTGCCAACATACATATGTTCAGAAAGTTTGTGTCATGGCATCCTGATTTTACCGTCAAAATACATACGTTCAGATTTCGAGTAAGGGAAATCTCTTGTGTACTAAAAGCATTTTAAGTAGGCACCCAAAAATCCAAAATAGGTGATCCAAAAGTTATACATCACCAAAAGGTGGTACCACACCTCTGCAGTTTTTGGTTTACAAAATGATGTAAAATAGGACACAAAAACTGAAATATATGGTTTATATCAGAACTGTTTCTGCTCTCTAATTGAGCACGCTCTCGACAAAGCAGCGAGGACACATGGTGGTTCATGTTCGACACGGGGCTTTGCGACAAACCGAATAGCGGCAACCAATTTGTCACATGAGGGCTCAAGCAAGAGGGGGGGGGGGGAAAAGGGGTGCACGAGGACGCGATTTTTTTTTAAATAATACACTTTTTAATATTAATTCCAGAAATAATAGTCGTTTTTGGCAAATTTCAGAAATAATACACCGTCGGGGTCCGCTAACCCGAAATTACAAAATCGGGGTCGGTGAACCCGAATTTGCAGAGTCGGGGCAGTGGAACCCGATTTGTAGAATACCTCTGCTGCCGCGGAAAAATAAAATATAACTCGGGTAGGTGGAACCCGATTTCAAATAATCGGGGTAGGTAAACCCGATTTTAGCTAATCGGGCCAGGTGAACCCGATTCCAATAAATCGGGATTGTTCAACCCGAGAACCAATTTTTCCCGCCTTTTTGCGTTCACACAGTTTCCCCCCGCCCTTGCCGCCACTCCTTCCCGACACCCTTCCCGCCAATCGTTGGTGCCACCATCTCCCGCCAATTTTATCCCGCCAGTTTTTCCCGCCACCATCTCCCGCCCTGGTGTCGAATTTTTGCCTATAAAAGCAGGCATCGCTACTCTGGATTGCACAAGTTCTTGTATCTCTATTTTATCCCGTTTGCTCACTCTTAGCCATCATGAGTGTGCCGTGCTCTGACCAGGAGTTTAGGCCGGTGAAGGCGAAGGCTGCAAGTTTGCCCCCGGGTGTGACTGCGGAGCGTTGTTGGTGCGGCCGTGTTGGTAAGGTTAAGCAGGTGGAGGATTTCTCCGACCAGTTCGGCATGAAATTTTTCATGTGTGCGAGCTATGAGCATGATCCACCCCGTAGTTCAGCTTCGTCGTCCACCAGGCCACCGGTATGTTTCGACATAATTGTATGTTGGCTTAAATTTGTTTGTGAATTTGATTTAATCTTACTGTTTGTGTTGTAGTCTCCCCCGCCCCTATGCAAATGGTTTCACTGGATAGACACGGAGCAGCCGGATTGGGCGCGCGAGGAGGTTGAGGAGAAACAGCGCCGTGCGTGGGCAACGTTCTTTGAGGAGGAGCGTTGGGAAAAGGTCCGTGCTAATGAGAAAGCAGAGCGAGAGAGGCGGATACGGAAACTAAGGGCGGAACAAGCTCGTAATCGAGAGGTGAATCAGAAGAGGATGGATGATGAGGCTGCACGTAGGTTTGCAGAGGAAGAGGTGCGCAGGGAGGCTCGTGAAGCGGAGAGGAAGAGACTAAGGGAAAGAGCTGCTGAAGCGCAAGCGGCGGAAGAACGCGGCGACAAGTCTGGAAAATGGCCACGGTGGACGCAGGGAAAGTAGTGTGATTTGTCGTATTGGCTATGTATCTTAATTTCAGTTGTATCTTAAATTTCGTTGTAGTGTCGTTGTATCTTAAATTCCGTTGTAGTGATAAACCCTATTTTTATTTGAGCTGCAATGTATCTTCATTTCAGTTTTAGTATTATTGTTTCCCGCCTATTTTTTCCCGCTCAGTTTTTCCCGCCTTTACCCCCCGCCGTAATCTCCCGCCAATTGTTCCCGCTCAAATTTTTCCCGCCTTTTACTCCCGCCCTAATCTCCCGCCAATTTTTCCCGCTCACCTTTTCCCGCCGAAAGTCATCCCTTCTAGCCTATAAAAACCCCCCAGTGTTTCCTTCTGTTTCAGTGTATTCTCTCAGCAAGATGGATCCCCCATATAAGAATCCCCCCCATCTTTTCAACGAATCCATGGCCGAACCTCTTCTACACGAGGCCCGCAAAGTGATGAGGGAGAGTAAGGTAGACACATTCGAGGAGTTCATCAGTAGCGACGCCTTACTCCGTAAGGTGGGTAGGGAATTTGAGAAATATTCCTATGGGTGGCCATTGAAGAAGATGCCTGCTCGCAGCCCACGGGAGATAAGGTGTGAGCTTATCAGGTTGAATAAGAAGTGGCAGTCACTAACATGGAAGACTGAAGAAGATAGGGAAAGGGATTTGAAATATCCATTCCGGTGGGCGGCTGAGAGTGAGGATGACGATGATATCTTCGAGCCTAGCACGAAGGCAAAGAATGCTGCATCGTCGAAGGGCAAGAGTGCCAAGTCCTCGAAGGGCAAGAGTGCTGCACCGCCGGTCGTCGACTCGGACGACGACTTCGAGCCTAGCACGAAGGCGAAGAACGCAGCATCGTCGAAGGGCAAGAGTGCCAAGTCCTCGAAGGGCAAGAGTGCTGCACCGCCGGTCGTCGACTCGGACGACGACTTCGAGCCTAGCACCAAGGCCACGAAAGCTGCATCGTCGAAGGGCAAGGGAAAGGGTGTGCTGCGTTCTTAGTGTTCTAGTTATCAGTAGTCTCATGGATCTTGCAGTATGTTGTAGCGTTGTTGTACCGTTTAATTTGTTAGAATAGAGTTATGTTGTAGTGGTAAGTTGTATCTTAATTATCAGTTCATGTTTGAATGCGAATTGTTTGTTGAATTTGAAATGTTTGTTGAACACAAATAGTAGTGATACATGGTCCATACAAATAGTACTGATACATGGTGCATACAAATAGTACTCATACACTAGATGAAGGAGATAATAGTAGTAATAAGTCTCATCCATACAGATGACTCAGTGAGTTTCATCTCACTGACCACGGCCCCTCCCTCGACGCCTCGGTGGTGGCGGTCCAGCCTGAAAAGGTGAGGGCGAGTAGCCTCTGATAGGTGGCTGCCGCTGTCGGGGAGGAAGCATGTACCCCTGCTCGTGCTGACTGTACTGCGTGGGCTGTGTGGGATCTGGAGGTGGAGTGTGATGTTGACTAGACATCAAGTCTTGGTACATCTGCTGTGTTTCTTCCTGATCCTGAGCAGTGGACCAGAAGGATCGTGATGCGGACATAGACGACGTATGTGCATCACCTTTGATTGGATAAAAAAACGTTAGTCATGAGGAAATTCACAAATGGTGCACAATTAATATGGATAGTGATGAATTGCATACCCTCTGGCTCATCCATACGGGGACGCCACCCCAAGTTAGGCATGGGAGTTTGCTCCTCCATGCCGAAACCGCCACGCTGCCAGTACTCGTAAGTAGGCTCGTGCTGCTGCTGGTTCTGCCAACCAGAACCTCCTGCCTGGGTAGGAGATGGTGGCCTCGGGCTCGGCGGTACCTCCATACGTGGGCGCGGTCCGTGACGCGGCTGATGCAGCTGCAAGGAGGGACGAGGTGGCCGCTGTGCTGCTCGGTACTCGACAACATCCGAAGATCGAGTGCATGTGATAGTCGCGTAGATACGACGTAGTTTCTCCTGAAGACGCTGTGTGAATGAGGCGTGGTGCTCATACCGTCCAAGAAGTGGGCCGGCGGAGAGCGACCGTTCATACTGGGCGGCGTCATCTTGCAGCTCCGCCGTCAACACGGCCTACAATTGTGAGCTCGAATTAGTAAAGTGTTGGCAAAATGTAGAAAAAATATTGTTAACTTACTGCGTGATGCCGAGTGCCTGAAGTGGAGTGGCGAGGGTAGGTGTCCCACTGTGTCGAGGGAGCCATCTCAACTGGGTCACACGCCTGGCTCAGCCGAAGTCGTGTCCTAGGCATGTACGCTCGCAAGTACTGCTGAAATTCCTGAAGATCAAACGGCTCCCTAGTGGCCCATGACACGGCCGGCGCATTGGCCCAACCAGCGAGGTATGGACCCAGGAGCTGTACCCATCCGACAGCAGTCTTGTTCGCTCCTTTTCTGTTGTACCTGAAAATTAAATTGTACCCATCCGTCAATGATTGTCCAATTGATGTAATAACTGATGGTAAAATTAAATTGTACTCACGCGTGGACGCGTGGTGGTAGTGGAACTGTGGGAGGTGGTGGCTCGATCAACTGACGCATTCCAAACTGTCTCATGACCCTCTGCTGCGACATCTCCTCCACGAAGATATCGAAGATGATCTTCGCCTTCGTCATCCAGTAGACCCAATCTCTAGTACACATCAACGATATACCGCCTGGGTATGCCTCGTCGCGGTGGTCCTCACTGTATGGCTCCCAACTAACATCGCTCTCCAGTAGTAGGTCAAACTGCTCTGTGAATGCTGGGTAGCAATTCCGCAGCTGATTATGCCCAAAATGTCTCTGCATAACATAACATAAGTATGTTAGTGTTGCATTTTATATAACAATATAAACAAGGTGTGTATACCTTCCGCGATGTCCATATAGAACCAAACGTCGGCATGTCGATGCGATCCGCGTCATACAACTCGTCTGGCGGCCAAGACCCAGCACCAATCTCAGGGCGGCCGACGGGAAACCTCGTCCAGGACCAGAGCTGCAATAGGAGGGGGCAACCAACGATTCCAGAACCATGCGAGGTGAGCTGGCAACCCTTACACATACCTCGGTACGTAGCGGCTAAGACCGCAGAACCCCAGCTCCTCTGTGTGATGTGCTCTGCTTCTGTGGCCTCTGCTATCTCCTGAGCTATAGGGATGTACCGCGCACTGATCGTGTTCCCGTGATTGTCCGTGAACATCGTCTTCCCGAGTAGCCACATGAGGTACGCCTCCAAGCTGCGAGTGATCTGGGCCGCAGTCATCGGTACATCGGGGTATCCGAACTGCTCGATCTGTCAAGAAATATTCAATGTTAGGACTACATATTACGCGGTAATTAAGGCTTGATAAAATAAATGAAACTGTTACGAACCTGGAACTCGTGTAGCCACGCCTGACGAGGGCCGTGAGCCTCAAAAGAGATAGGCCCAACGCCCTCGCGGACACCAACGAAACGTGCATCCATGCTGTGCATCCATCCCACGGGTTCCTCCAATGGGCCGATGGGCTCACCAGCCAACGGAAGGCCCAGCAACATAGACACGTCCTGTAGAGTAGGAGCCATCTCACCCCAGCGAAAGTGGAAGGTGTGGGTCTCGGGCCTCCACCGATCCACTAAGCAGGTGATCAAAGCAGCATCGTAGTTCAGACGCGAAACGTTCTCTCGGGCCTCGACTAATCGAGCGAAAGGTAGTAGTCCAGCCCACTTCAACCTGCAAAACAAATGATGAAAAACGTAAAGCAAGGTCCAATTGGAAGGTAAATTTCAAATTAAAGCTAAAACACCTACCTGTCTTCCCACTGAGGGTGTATCATCCAGTTCTTCTTTGGAGTACGGGTCTGCAGTGGGTCGATGCTCTGCGGGTCGGACTCCAAGTGCGATGCACGATGTTTCTGATCAATCACTGGATCGAGCAACGGGCGGGCCGCCATATCTGCACAAAGATATCAAAAATTAAATTGCATTGTTCATAAAGTTTACAAATTAAAGCATAGTTCATAAAAATTCAAATTAAAACATAGTTCAGAAATATTACAAATTATAACATAGTTCACAAATATTTCAAATTAAAGCATAGTTCATAAATATTACAAATTGTAGCATAGTTCATAAATATTACAAATTATAGCATAGTTCACAAATATTACAAATTAAAGCATAGTTCATAAATATTACAAATTAAAGCATACTTCATAAGTATTACAAATATTACTATCTCCCTCTATTTCTTCCCCTCCCACGCCTTCCTCGGTTGCCTCGCCCACGGTTAGCCGCCGCCGCTGCAGCTGCTTGGGTAGAAAGTGGGACATAGGGGGTCCCCTGTGTCCAAATTGGTTGCACGAGAAAACATTGCCTAGTTGGACCACCCGCTCTCGCTTCATCCATATCATTTCTAATGCGCCTTGTCTCCCGTCGACCTCTCGTTCGTCCGCAATGATCTTGGGTCAGGGATGTACCGTCTTTCATTTGGTATCACCGTAGTAAAATTTCCCACAACTCGTATCCGACCATCTCGCCGGTCCGGGTGTGCAGCACAGCCTCTTTCGCGTAATATGGAGAGACGAAAGAGATTGAGTCCAGCCCTAGTTGTCTGGTAGCTGCCAGCACATGGGAGCATGGAAGGTGAAGCAACCTCGGTTTGTTGCATGTGCAGGCACACGATGGCCATTCTTCATTTCCAATTCTGACCTCATGTGTTCTCACCGCATTCACACAACCAAACTTGTCGGTTGGTAAGCGCACCTCAAACCTCCTTTCCTGATTACCGATGGCCAGAACAGTGTGTGACATACCCTTCTTCATCTTGACATCCATATATTCCATAATGGCCTCACAGTAAGGAGTGTTTGGATTTTCAAGCATATGCCTCAAAGCCAACTCCCGTCTCTCTTTGAAATAATTCATAGTGCCATATAAAATACCCTCCACAAGGGCTGTCAGCGGCAATGCCCTATTTCCCCTAAGCACGAAGTTGTATGACTCAGCTAGGTTGGTAGTCATCACACCATACCTAGCTCCATGTGTGTCATGCAGCAAAGACCACCTTTCTAATGGCTCGTGCTCTATCCACTCGCAAAATTTTTAATCCGTCGTCCGGGCCTCCTTCTAGTATTGGGTGGGTCAAATCCAGGCAGGTCACATAGCCCAATAGGATCCGGCTCGGGGCCCTATCGGAACTCGTGTACCCCGTGCCACAGCTGCTGCATGAGCTGCTACTAATGCAGCTCGGGCGGCTAACCTGTGCCGCACATGGTCCTTAGTGAACTCATCCAGCTTGCCGCGGAGAAAAGTGTACTTGCATTCTTGATTCTGCTTGCACAACTTCTTGAACAGATTCATAAGACCCTTGCTCCTAAACTGCGAGAAGAAATTGGCCCCCAGGTGGCGCATGCACCACCTACTCTCATATCCTGCCATGGCGTCTCTTCATCGGGTCCGGCTTCTACCGAGTCTTGATAGCCGCAAGTATACCTGCATGCCCGTCATGTAGCACGCACACATTTTCGCGATCTTTCACTATCGATTTTTTAACTGCCTGAAGAACCATAACCAGCTAGCGAGTGTTCTCGCTCTCAACAAATGCAAATGCGAGAGGCACACATCGATTGTTGCCATCCACTCCAATTGCTGTCAGAATCTGTCCCTTGTACCTCCCAGTTAGAAAAGTTCCATCTACACACATCACCGGACGACAGTGCATGAAAGCCTCGATGCATATGCTGAATGCGAAAAACACCCTGTGCAGAACCCTGACATTAGGGAACTCTGGTATCACAAAGTCTTGTATGTCCACATGGGTGCCCGGATTCCGGTCCTTCAATGTCTGCAGGAGACGGACGACACCGTCATAAGCATCATAGAAGGTCCCGAATCTGTTCTCCAGTGCCGTCTGTTTAGCCCTCCATGCCTTGCCATATTCAATTACATACTTATATTGAAGGTGAACTCTTCTCTGGATGGCTTTAACCCCCATTGTTGTATTCTCTACAATCTCCTTGTAGAACAGGCGAGCAATAAGAGTGGATGTAAGGTTTCGGTGATCCTTCAACATACTCTTAAGGACACATGTGTGCGGCACGAAGTCGCTCACCACCCATGTTGTGTCATACTTCGGACAGTACCCATGCACCCTTGATGGACATCTAGCATCGCTGCAGACCACTGTCAAGAATTTCTGACTTGAAACGGTGGTTCTGAATACCCTTTGCGTGTTCATTGCCCACTGAGTGATTGCTTCCTGCAGATGTCTCTTGTCAGCATATCTAGCACCAACTGAGATGGTGTTCATGCTGTACTCCCGAGCAGAATCGTGCCGATCATCGACTATCATTGCCTCCGACAAATCATGGTTCCAAGAAGAGGGGATCGGATCCGCCTCTTCGTTATCATCTGAAGTATCGGATCCACCGGATTCATCTGAGTCAACCTCATTGTCCACTCCATCCTCGTCTTCCTCGTCCATCATGTTCTGCATCTGTTCTTCTTCTTCGTCCACGCTTTCAAGCTCAACAGTATCGTCATGACCACCTGCTGCATGGCTACTCGCCCGGATTGGAAACTGCTGCCGCCGGCATCGGAACTTTGATCGCTTCGGCCTGGATGGAACGCACCCTCGCCTTCTTGGAAATTCACCACCTTCGCCTCGGGAAGCATTAAGGCGATGGGGTGAGTTCCCCTGCGCTCGCACGCTTCCAACCGAGTGCACCCACCGAGAGGTCCGCTCAATCGGCTTCAACCGCCGGAAAATCCGGGTGCCGGAGCTGCTCCACAAAGCATGCACACCAACGGTGTATGCTTCGGGATTAAGCCCGAAATTCACCGTTAACCACTCCTTCAATCGACTAACTCGCCATGTTTTTGGGTTTGTCGGATGCAACTCCTCGTATCGAAACTCGCTCAGATCAGCTCCCATCGGAGTTGTTCGGACCGTGCCATGACCGAAGTAAACAACGAATTTTAATCTATCTGACATATCTGCTCACCTATAAAAATTACATACTCGTCAAAAAAATCTAGCACCTACACTCTAAAATAAATAAATATCTAGCACCTGCAGTCCTAAATAAATACTATCTACCGGTACATATTTCAGTAACTAATGTGCGCAGCTAACGAACGCAACATGCATTATGAGTACACCATCTAATACCAGGAATTAGGGTTTACCCTTGAAGCGTGCCAAACACCTCCGTCAGCAGCTCAGCTCCTCCACCATGCAGCAGCTGCACCACCACGCAGCAGCAGCAGGAGCACCACGAAGCAGCACCACCTCCAGCAGCTCCACCACCACCAACACCACCTCCACCAAAACGCCTCAAAAACTAACCCATCTATAGATCAGCTGATTCTACAGCATTTGGTGGTCAAACTACAACAAATGGATGGATAAATCGCTCAGCAATGAGAGAAAACGCTGCTGGTCTGAGAGCAAACGAGAGAGAGAGCTGAGATGAACTGAGAGAGCAGCAGGAGGAAGAAGAGAGGTGCGTCGGCCAGCAGGAGCGCGCGTCGGCCGAATTAAAAACACCACCGTTTCGGGCGCGGCCAGCCCGACTCGGGGTCAGGGGCGCCGAATCTTGCGCCTCGGGATGGCGCACCCCGACACCGGCTGCTCCTGCGCAGGAGACAGACCGACAACGGCCCGGCGTGGCCGACAGCATCGCTTCGGGCGCACTGACCCCGACTTTGGCCATCCCCACCAGATTCCCTCCACTTCGGGTTCGCCGACCCCGATTTTGTAATTTCGGGTTAGCGGACCCCGACGGTGTATTATTTCTGAAATTTGCCAAAAACGACTATTATTTCTGGAATTAATATTAAAAAGTGTATTATTTAAAAAAAATTCGCCACGAGGACCGCAAACTCACCCTGAGCACGATGACGTGCTCCCCTATGGCATGGGTGGACGTAGGCAAGTGGATCGAAAACCGTGACCGACTGGAATTCAAGGACTGACGCTGAACCTGAAACAGATTCAGTACTACACCCATATTCACCGCCAAAATATGAGTCACTTGCAAGCTAACAAACTAACATGGATTCAGTACTACACCCATATTCACTGCCAAAATATGAGTCACTTGCAAGCTAACAAACTAACATTAGTCACTTGCTGACTCCTGTTTGGACACGAGATCAAAATTTATGTCTCCAGAACAGAACATAATCCAAGATCGTTCTTTAATTTTTTTTTGGATCAGTAACTAGCCAAACAACAATTTATATTCATACATATTCAGCTACCCTTAACCAGAGAACGTCCACATAGCCAAGTCTAGAGGTTGATGAGGTTCTAGGTTTGAAATCCCACTCTCCTCCTTAGAAGTGAACAAATAAGTAGTCCTCCCTTTGTCAACTTCTTTTACATATTGTAATAACAGGGTAGTGCTGCTAACTTCAGTAGAAATAATCAAGAGAAAACATGGTTAGTTTCGACATGCTTAATGTGAGATACTTTGATCATCTGAGCAAGCATATTTAGTCTCATTTCGGGAGACTACACATGAGAGAGGTGGCAGCTTTTGCTCTTTTTACTGTTGCCCTAATTTTGTCCTTGTTTCGCTTCAGGCTCTCCCGATCAGTCCTTATATTGCTGCTCTCTTCAAGTAAATCATCGATTATAGCACTGCCAAGCTCCTGATCAACTTTCCACAAAGTTGATTCGGTCTTCAGTCCTTCAACAACTTCTGTACACATAAGCATTTGTTCCTGCACTTCAGCTTTGTGTTGCTTGAGTTCTGAAGCCAAAACAATAGTCTCAATATCATTTGCGATTGTGTTGATCACAACTGACTCGTGGTGGTAGTTTGCAAGCAGATTGCACAACTGAAATTGGCTGCACCCTTCCATATCATTTACAGGTATAGCATTATTCACTTGAAGCAGACTCAGATCTTCAAGCATTCTGTCCTTCAACATTTCATTGAGAAGCAAAGCTTCGTCCAACTGGTGGTGCAGATCTTCGTTTTCTTTTGATTCAGCTGCCAAAGCACCCCTGTTGGTAGCGAAAATCTCGTCAATCAAAATAGACTGTTCACTGTGCATGGAGTTTGACCCTGACAACATTGCCTCTTCTTGTCTATGCAGATGCATAATGTTCTTTCCAAGTTCAGTTCCTTGTTTGTTCTTTGCAACAGAAACTGCATTAGGTTGACTAACTTTCCTTGCCAACTGCTCCTCTAGAGCACATACAGTACTTTGGAGATCATCAACTGATCTCTCCAACACCTTGACTTCTTTGACCTTCTCTTCGGCACATGTCTTCATTTCATCTGCTATCTATAGAGGTACAACAGAAGGGTTATACAAGAAAATTATCACAAGCGGTACTAAGTGAGAGAAAAATAAAGTAGGTAGCTGAGCACCTGCCAAGCCTCTGTAGCAATTGCTTCACGTTCTTCTGCCAATGCCTGAGCCCTCCCCAGCTTATCTCTCAAGATAAGCGCCTGAGAGTCACAGCATTGTTTCTCATCCGAAAGCTTGGAGAAGTCATTTTGCAACTTTTGAAGGAAGCTGTTCCTTTCATCAAGTAAAATTTTCAGCTCAGTTAACTTTTCTTCCATTTTTTCAGTGGCATTACTTTCACGGGTTAACTCCTCTTCCATAAAGTAACTGCGACGTTCAATACAGTTGAGCTGAGATCTCAACTCATTGTTCTCCAGAGAAACTGCACCTAGTTCACTAGCTGCATTTGCTAGCTGCTTCTCCAGCACAGAAATTTTTTCGTTATGATTCATGTTGGTAATATCAATCTCTTCAGTCAAAACGGACAGTTTATTATACATGGAATCTGCCCGTGCCAACATTTCTTCTTCTTGTGCTTGCAAACGCAGAATTTTATTTCCAAACGAATCCAATTTTGAGCTCAGTTCAGTTGCTTCTTGTTCTTTCTTCGCAATAAGACCAAAATTATTGTTGATGTCGACTAGCAACTTCCCTTTGAGAACACTACACATTTCCAGTCTAGCTTCATAGCACTTCTCTTTGTCAATCATTTCTGACTGCAACTGAAGGACCTGAGAACTTAAATCTTCAATGGTTTCTTGACTCTTGAGATGGCATTCTCTCGCATTTTCTTTTTCTTGCAGAAGCTTGGCTATTTGAGACTGCAACATCTGCAATTCGTTGTCAGCAGACCCCCTCTCCTGCAAAAATGACTTTCTTTCAGTTTAGGATGGTGTTATATATAACAAAAATAGGACTAAAATTTTGCAAACAACACCTTTAGGATATATATCTGATTTTGCAAAGTCTGAACGTCTCCTAAAGAGTCTTCATTCACAAGAGCCTTCAAATTCAAACAGAAAATAATTGTCAAGTGGCTGGTATTTTGGGGGTTGCTGACAAGACATAAGAGACAAATACATACATTGTTTTGAATGCGCCTTGCACGTTGAGCAAACTTGAGGGTACTGAGTGTTTCCTTACTTGAACTACATAAATACATAGAAAGTTGTATGAGCATACGAAGCAAGGTCTCATGCTTTCTTCAGTTCAGATCAAATGCAAGTCAAACAGTTCATTACCACAATGAAGGGCTAACATTTGCGATAATCAACGTCTTCGAGTTTCCACCAAGTGAATCCTATATGTAAAAGGAGGACTATAATAAACAATTATCAAGAGAAAACAGTAACAGAGAACACAGTAGCAGGGTATTATTATCTTGGTTGTTACCTGGAGAAGGAACGTCAATTTTGAATCCCTATAAGGAATGTGCCATTTCTTCCCAGATGTGCGATCAACTAAATTAGTTATCACAAGGCTGAAATTCACAATCCAGGAAAGTAGGCATGGCTGAATAGCGGCACACTCAAATATTTTTTTCCAATTTAAAATAGTTTTAACTATGATTTTCAGTGTTAGTCATGAACCTGAGTGTTAACAATGATTTGTTAATATTGGAAGCTTCCTTAAGCCGCTCACCTTCAGCACCAGATGCCGTTTGCCTGTTTTAAGTGCATCTATCAAAGAATCGGGGCTCCACTAGGTACAATAAGTTGCGAGACAAGTCAGTTTATTGACCTACCTTTCGGACCCAGCAAGATCAACTAGATTCAGTCTTGCAAACCGTGAGTTACAAATGGAATCCTTCTCCCACCTACTCTCGATAGTGCATGTGAATACAGTGTGCGAGCGGCTACTCGCAGAATTCATGTTTGTCGCAGACACTTTCCTATTAACAGAACTCTGCGCAAGGTTTCAGGCATATGCATTTAATTATATTAAGTTCACAGTCGTCATAGCATATTTGCAAGAAAAGACACAAGAACAATGTATTACCTGCGTCAAAAGTGTCATGATGTCACCGACACTGGTAACTTCACGTTCGGTCAAATTTTCAACATAGGCTCCAACGTTCGTATCTTCTCGGAGCTACACATGCATTAGCTTGATGCTTAGTACAAGTAATTAAATAATAGCATTGCACTAGCAAGTCATATTCATATTCGTTTGAAGCAACAACATGAAAGCATACCAGAAGATTTGTGGATGAAGGGTCAACAAGATCTGTAATTTGTTCATTGTAAATCTCCAGGAAAGAACACTTGCAGTTGTACTTGAGCTTCTCATCCCTCCTGCTTTCTTCTTCCTGAAATTTTGGGATGCACGCATAAGAAATTTGAAATCCATAGCATTATAAGACACTTCACCATGTAGTGAGCAACAACTATCTGTTATCTACTGAGATGGAAAAAAAATATACCTCTCTGATTCTTGCAATTAATAACTCAAAAATGCGTGGTATCATGCCACATTCTGGACCAGGATTCACTCCCAACTCAGTGATTTCACCAAGCATTGTGTGTGTCTTTCCACTTCCAGTCTGCAAACGATTAAAAGTTGAAGCATACGGATACAGTTCTACATGATAAGTACAACAAAAACAAAGGTCATAAGGATATACCTGCCCATAAGAAAATACGCAGCTGTTGTATCCAGCCATACAGTTCTCGACCATTGGTAAACCAGCAACTCGGAAAAGCACTTCCTGCGAATGCAAATTCAAGATTGGATCACAATCCAAGATTTAGCATCAGAGTATGAATCAAATTCTTCTGAAGCAGACCTGATTCACTGATTCACAAGCAACATGGTCGAACTTAAAACATAATTCTGGGTGTCCGGTCCATGTGATGCTCTGAGCACTTTCTTGTCTCAAGCAGCGATTATAACCACAAAGGTTTTTCTCAGTGTTATTCAAAGGGCGGACACGGATAACAACCTGGAGAAGAAAACACAAATGTAAGGAATAGCAAAGTTGACTCTCCAACAGGTGTACTGGTCCGAATTTAGTACACATCCACACTTGCCTGTTATAAACGCAAACTGAAAGGGAAAAAAAAGTTCAGCAAACTCATCTCTTGGACAGCTTGGTAATAAATAAATGGAGGACTTTTTGAGTTATACTACTAGATATCATTACTGAATTACGATGCATTTCCAAGATACAGGTAAGTGGTTATAAATGAGCAAACAATGTGAACTAAGAGCTTGCTGTCATAATTCCCAACCAACCAATAATAGCACAAGGCAGCAGCAAAAATCAGCAGCAGGTGCATACCTGCACGTTGTTCTCCATCCAGAAGGAGGGGTCCTCATGGAGCTCAAAATGCGGCACCTCCTCGGTATTCACCGCCGTAGCGTGCAGCGCCCTCGGCGCCAACTTCAGTCCACCGCTGGCCCTACCCGGCTTCAACGTGCTCTTGGCCGGCTTCCGCTGGACGGACCCACCTCCAGCGGTCTTAGCGCGATGCACACTGTGAGCAGCAATCACACTGCGGGGTGTTGCTGCGCTCACCCGTGACGGTGTCTCCTCGCCACGGGGCGGGGGCCGCCGAACCCGACTCAAGGATGGGGATTTCAACGGCGTTTCCACCGGCAACTTGAGCTTCCTCTTAAACTGTGTCACTGGCGTCCGGATATCAAGGAGACGATGCCGGGTGGACGCGGCGCCGGAGCCCTTGGCGGCCACATGGGCGAGCACGGTGTCCGGAGCATTGCCGTTGCCGCCGGCTCCCGACTCGGAAGCCCTCCCAAGAGTATGCCACAGAGATCCGCCGAGACGACCCACCATGTTGCAGAAACACCAGCAGCTGAATGCAGGAAAAAAATAACAGATCAGACAGAGAATGTACCTCCAAAATCAGGATACAGTATGCATCACCAAAGCGAAAGATACACATTTCTTTTCGCAAAAAAAAAAAAAAAAAGATACACATTTCTGAACCTGCATCACGTCACCCCTCGCACGTCTAAACATAGACTCCGCCCAGAACCAATCAGAGATGCGTACATCATCATCGCAGCTAACCCTAGTTCCGCACCCAAATCGCATGATCTTTTTTTTTTCTACTAGTAGAGAAAATAGAAAGAAAAAAAAAAAATCTGAAATGCCCCCAATCCACCTAATTCCGCCCGCCTCGCGGATCCGATGAGCTAGCATCAGCAAATGCCCCAATCCACACGCGCGCCGTTCATCGGAACCCAACAAATGCGAGAAACCAGGGAGAGGAAAAGGAATGGGACTAGGAGGTTTACCGTCGGAGATCGAGGCTGGGCGATTCCCGGCGGTGGCGGGCGGGCGGCGAGGCGAGGCGGTGCTCTGCTCTGCTCGCCGGCCTCCCGAAATCCTCTAGTCTCTTCTTCTTCTCTCTGTCATAAAGTGGGCGGCACACGATGAGGCGGCTTCAAATTTAAAGCCACTTCTTTTGGCTTGTCCTGTAGCGGGAGAAACCAAGTCCAAAGTCAGTCGGAGCAATTACCCCAGCCGGAAGCAGAGAGACAAGCCGCGTCGCCGCCGCCAGCGACGCCTGCACCGCCGCCTCTCGCCGCCGCCGGGCGGCCCCGCTGCCGGCGCGACCGCTCCTGCAAGCATACCCCGCCCGCGCCGCAGCATCCCCGCGCGCCGCATTCCGCGCCGCCGCAGCCGCCGGTGGACCAACCCGACGCCAGCGGCGCGAAGCTGGCTCTCCTCCCGGCGGGATTCGCGCTCCTGCTGGCCGCCCTTGCTAGGTTTGCCGCACCCCCCTTGTCTCCCTCCTCGCTGTTGATTTAATTTGTGCAGGAAGCAAAACCCTAACTTGAGCTCCTAAATCACGTATCCTGCTATCTATGGCTTGTTTGTGTTCAGGTGAGGGACAGACCAAGGAGCAGTTGTCTCAGCTTTGAAACACAGAGAGAGTTTGCTTTGGCTCCCGGGAAGTGGCAGTGGCGGCAGCGGGTTCAGGGTTTAGGACTAACACCAGAAAACGCAAGGAGCTCTGCAATTGTTTAATCAGGCAATCACAGCTGCATTCTGTCTACCGAGACAGTGGGGTTTAGGATTACCAGAAAGGCAAGATTGATTCAGTGTGACTGACTACCTGTTGTCTTCTGAGCATGAACCCAACCAACAGGGCAAGATTTGTGTGATCAGCTTCTCTCGTGTGGACACTCACAGCAGGATGTTCAGCGTGTCTGACTTGAGAAGCTGGGCGTCTAAGGCTCTCTTCTCGGTAACCTCTGAGGACATGGATGCCAGACCAGCTACAGCTGAGGCTGCTTCGCCGACCAGTGCAGCTCCTTGGTCAGTCTCTCGCCCGCGCGCTGCTGCCCCAAGTGCAGCTCCTCGCTCAGCCACCAGGTCTGGCTACCGGCCGCGTGCTGCTCACCCAAGTGCAGCTCCCTTTTCACCAACTGGGTCTCGCTCTCGCCAGCGTGCTACCGTCCCAAGCGCAGCTCTGTTTTCACCAACCGGGCCTCGCTCTCGCCTGCGCTTTACTGTCCCAAGTGCAGCTCCCTTTTCAGCCTCCCGCTCTCGCTCTCGCCTCCGCCCTGATCTCCATGCCGACGTGGACTACTCGAAGCACGATGCCAACATGATGAAGAAGCTCAGGCTTGTCCCGGAGGAGGAGTGGTTCCCGCGGCAGAGGCAGGAGCGTCGCTTGACGGGCGGCAAGTTCTGGACGGTTATGCAGAAGGACCTGTACCTTGCCCTCAAGAAGAAGCTCAGCGAGATGGCGTGGATCGACTGGGCGTTGGTTGGCCCGGATGTCCGTGGCTACTTCGCCGCTACCCCGGGGCTCGACGGCCTGTTGGAGAGACGTGATCTTAGGTGGGCTGATTCGCACATTTGGCAGTTCTATGCCACGCTGTGGGTTCAACCGGACAGGTCGAGGATCACCTTCATGCTTGGCAACGAGCGGCGTGAGCTGTCCAGAGATGACTTCGCAAAGTATCTTGGCCTGGCTCAAGTTGGTGCCCGAGTGCACAGCTTGGCCTGCCCCAACCCCAATGGGAGCAGGGATGAAGACCATCTGCCACCGCTAGAGAGCATCCGTCACCTTTACAAGAATCCTGATGCCGTGGTGGTGGGGCATTGTAAAGATCGCAGTCAGTTGAACCATGAAGCAGCCCTTGTGTATGAGATCGTCAGGAAATCGATCCGGCCTATATCTGGGCACGAGAAACTCACCACAATTGAGATCTGGATTTTGCACTTGTTGATGTCCGCCAAGCCGGTAGATGTGGTAGACTTGATGATTGGAGTGATGCAGGAGATTATTCTCGACATCAAGCGCCGCCTGCTGCCCTACGCCCCATATCTCATTCACTTGTTTGACAAGAAAGGCTGGCTTGAGCATGGCATGAAAATCGATTTCGGTCAGCGCCTCAAGCGATATCCCAACCCCGACAGCAAGAGGAGGCTCAAAAAGCCTGTCAAGTCGCCCAAGGCTCCGAAACCTAAGGCCACAAGGAGTGTTGGGACAAGGTCAGTTTCACCTCAGGTGGAAGCTGGATTTGACCGTGAGAATACACAGTTGGACCACACACTTAGCCCGAGCTTAGAGGAGGATGCACTTGGGAAGAACACTAATAGGGAAGACAACCTACAGATGGTGCCATTCTCGGTTCCTAATGAGTTCAGATTTAGCCAGCAGGGGGTGCACGATGCAGAGGCAGGAAGGTCGGGTGGTCATGCCAACGATGATGATTCTCCCATGCTGCAGAGCCATGTTGATCGTCAGCCTGCTAATCTTGAGCAGATTCAGGGACAACATCAGCGTGATCCCCAGCAGCGGCAGAGTGAGAGCCATCACCAGCAGCTTCAGGGACAGCTGGCCGAGCTTCAGCGACAGTGTGAGAGTGATCGCCATCAGATTCAGGAACAGCTGGCCGAGCTTCAGCGACAGCGTGAGAGTGATCGCCATCAGATTCAGGAACAGCGTGAGAGTGATTGCCAGCAGATTCGTGAACACCATGAGCGTGAACTCCAGCAGGTTCGGGGACAGCATGAGCGCGATCTCCAGCAGATTCAGAGACAGCTAGCCGAGCTTCAGAGACAGAGTAAGAGCGATCGCCAGGAGAACCGGGATCTCCGGAAACAGCTAGCCGAGCTTCAGCGACAGAGTGAGAGCAATCACCAGGAGAACCGGGATATCCGGAAACAGCTAGCCGAGCTTCAGCGACAGAGTGAGAGCGATCGCCAGGAGAACCGGGATCTCCGGAAACAGTATAGTGATATTGCGGCTCTTCTCAATAAGGAACTAGAGGAACTAGATGATATTTGCAGGCTCTAGGCGAGCTCCGCTCCCGCCGGTTTCACGCGATGACTCTACTTCTCAATGTGTCGAGCGACGCGCTATGACGAGCTTCTGCTAGCCTGCACCCTGCAGTATACTCAAGGTTCTCTCTCCTTTAGCACAGCAGCCACTTTACAAGACGGAGACATAAGCTGGTTCTTGATGAACTTCTTTGGTGGCTTTCCCTTGTTGTGCTTGATGTTGAAGTGGAGAGACTTAACTCGTTGTTATCCTTATATGCGTGGAGTGGAGTTGTCTTACATTCTTATGCACATTCTAGAAGCTCCTTTTGTGGATTCTTCAATCTTCATACTTTGCTCCGATATTAACCCTGTTTGGAGCACGTGAATTTCTTATGTTGAGGTCTGAAAGCTGTTGTTCGTCCTGCTGGCATGCTGTGTAGAAACTCATTAGTCTGATGATGAATTATTAAGCACTTAAAACAAATCCGTTCGGTGTAGCATCTGCATTTCTGTTTATACAGTGGAAGTAGCAGAAATAGGAAGCAGTTCTGAGCCACAACCCACATGCATGATGGCATAATCTGCAGTGCCACTACAAGGCAACATGTTTAGTTACCTGAAAGTTGAGTGCCAGCAGTCATGTTTACCTGAAGCTCCCACTTGGTTTATATTTAGCTTATTAGATTTGCACTATGTCGATCAAGGATCGCAAAATGCAACTTGTACCGTTGCAGACAGTTAAATTAAACTTGGCAGCAGGGATAACTAGTTGTCCCTGTCGCTGTTAGCGACCACGGACTGAACTTACCGGTTTCAGTATCCATCATCAAATGTACTGCAGCTATGAATGAATCCAGTTCCAACAGAAAATAGTGAGCGACTTGTGCCTCCAACAATGTAGCACGCACAATTGCAATGAAGATGGCAAGCTGGGTGGATGGCCTTGTTTGGTGTTTATTTCATAGCTCATATTACAGTGGAGTGCCTGTCTGACAAAAACAAGATTTACTATCAATCTCTGCTTTCTAGGAGTACGCAAACAAGAAATGTAGAAAGGCAAAGGCATATATTTTGTTCAGTAATTTGTATGAACGAAGCAGGCTCGCTATAGCTGATGAGAAGAGTCGACGCGCCACACATCAACAGTAAAAATAACACGGTTTTACAACCAAAATTGTTTGGGAAGTAAACTCCCCTCTAAACATACTATGATTGGTACACTCAACCAGAGAATGACATGGATAAAACACATTAAGTAAAGACCAAAAAACATCAGGCTTCCAACTCAGCAGGGATCACTGAGTTGTAGTGCTCGCCTAGACCATAGGCATGCCTGTGGTAGGAAAGCCTGATGCTAGGGTCACCTCCTGCTTCCAGCTTCTTGTTGTACTCTTTGCCCATCTCTACATCTGGAAATGAGCCCGAGTAGACCACGATGTGCTTCTTTAGGCAGTGTGTGAGAGCACCGAGCTCAAGTTGCCCGCCCCAAGCAGCGGTGGATTCGATCTCCTCACAGTAGCTCTCGAAGCTCTCGGAAGGATCTGGTCCAGCCTCAGCTTTGCCCTCTGAAAGGAAAAATGGAAGGAAATCTGCCGCATGCTCTCTCATGTACTTGGCTGTCATTTGCCGTAGCTCCTGGTGACTGTACTGTGTAGTGCCTTTGGAATGGAGCGACAGCTGGTTCTCAATAGCACGGTACAAGCAGTGGCCATCTGGCTTTATCTCATGAATGGTCAGCCCCAAGGGCTCGAGCCTCTTTTCAAGTTTCTCGTCTTCTACCATGCGATCACTCACGAGATTGGTTTGTTCTTCTTGAATTCGCTGCTCGCGAGCAGCTTCCTCCTTTGCCTTCTTCTCTCGCCGTCGTGCAGCCTTCCCAGGCTGCTTTGCGGAATCTGCATTGCTGGAGACAGAAACACCAGCTATAGCCTTCACTAAGGTGTCAAGGTTCCCCTTCTGAGAGCTGCCTTCAGCCTTGTACCCAAAAGAAGCAAGCTCTGCAGCATGCTTCGCCTCCAATTCAGCTGAGAGGCGTGATATCTCTTCCTCCACCTGCTTTTTCTTCGCCTTCTGCTCAGCTTTGCTGCCTTTGGCAGCTGCTTTCTTGAGGTTTGTTTCCTTATCCTGGAGTTTGGATTTCTCTTTCCTGTTTTCATATGTAAAAAAAGGACCTTTTATTAACCACGTGACACAAAAAGACATATAATTGAAGGATGATAGATGAGCTACACAAAGGAATGAAGCATAACCGTTTAGCTCCTAATCTTAATGGGTTTCACATCACCTTCTATAGAAGGCATGCATATGATACATTGGCGTATAATGCTGAACCAATCAATTGGGAGTAGAGTGATTTGCCAGCAACTATCTAGACCCTGCAGGACTACAGAAGTATAACCCACAGAAGCTCTCTCAAGTAGTATGTTGCATTTAATATCAAGCATGTTGTCACACTGACATGTGGCACCAAACTACGGTGTCACTCATCTGTAACAATCACCTGCTCTGTGATAAAACCTCACCGTAACTGACTCTTCATATGAATTTCTGTTCAGTAATCTAAGAGGAATTACAAGCATCTAAGTAAAGGAAGCATGTGGTCTCTACTTCCCCAGATAATATTCAGAAAACCAGAAAAAGGTAATGCAGAAACATTATTAGGATATAATCACATTCCTTTTACATAGCTGCCATGGTTAGAGGAGCCTGTGGTATCTACTTCCCTAGATAATTCAATGTAACACTAGTCTGAAAACTAGAAAATGGTAATGCAGAAACAGTATTAAGATACACAATCAAATTCCTAAGTTAACTGTCAGATGGTAAAGGAAAACATGTTGTATCTACTTCCCTAATCCATTAATCCGATGTGACACTAACTTGTCAGACTAGAAAAGGTTAATGTGGGATAAACACTGTTGAGAAATAATCACGATTAGTTAGCTATGTAGCAGAGATGGCAAAGGGAAGCATGTGGTATCTACTTCACTACATAATTTAATGCAACACTAATCGGAAAACCATAAAAAGGCGATCATATTCGTAGAAACGCCGTTGTGATATAATCACAATTCTCAGTTAATACTCCCCAGCTAATTCAATGCGGACAGTAATGACAAAAAGGTACTGCAGAAACACCCGTTGAGATAGTATTATCAGTCCCTAGCTACACAGTATGTGGAACTTGTGGACTTGCTTGATGAAAACGGCATCTTCCTCCACTATTCTCAATCCACAGACTAACTAGGACGACGAATCTAACAAACCTGTCCAGATCATGAACTAAAACACACACAATCTTTGTTTCCGACGGTCACAACCTTTAGTGACAAGAGAAATTTCACCACTACAAGCACAAGCGTTGCCGACGCAGCCTCCTAATTCCTAAATCAACAAGAGCGGGACATGTCCCGCGGGCACAATCCAACGAGCAGGCTTATTATTATGCGCCAAATCCACGAGGACAAGGATACGGAGGCTAACCTGTGCCTGGACATGACCTCCTCGAGCGTCTCCGGCGCCGGCTGCTCCGGCGCGGCGGCGGGGGCGGCGGCGGCTAGGGTTTCTTCCATCGGGCTGGCACGGGGCTAGGGCGAAGGGAGGCGCGTACGGGTGGGTGGATTGGTGGATGGGAGGACGACCGCGAGTAAGAGGTCCTTGGCTAGCAGGCGGCCTTCGGTGGGAGGCGGCGGGTTTTGGCGGCGGCGCGACGCTCCGGCGGGGAGGGCCAAGCTGCCAAGGTTCGGTTTTTAGGACAGGAGCCTGGACTCCGAACGAAACACGATATGGGACACAAATATGCTACGGCGCGCTCGTGCGCGGCTGAAACCTAACTAATGCTCATGTTCATCTTTTTCCATTCCTGAGAACACCGTCCCTGCTACCTCCATTTATTATTCTCTCCAAAATAAGTGTTGGTAATTTAGTAGAAAGTTTGCAATAAATTAGTATAAAATCTCTGTTAATTATTATAGAACAGAGGGAGTAGGGTATTACGTACTTTGAGAAAAAAATTAGCCATTAATTGGATCAACAAAATATGAGATATATCCACAAAAATTATATTCAAAAGAAGTTTTCAACTGTATAATTTTTATGATCTATACCTTATATTTTGTTGACTAAATTAATTGTTAAAGTTGTTTCTCGAAGTGTGTAATACTCTAATAAACCGGGATGGAAGGAGTGGTAGCTTTATTGATCATCTGACAATAATAACATCGTTTATAAGCTTTTTCCGATTAAAAAAAACACGATGACTCGTCGACTCGAATGCAATCAAATTGCTTGGAAAACAAACATCTTAAGCTGCTATGTTAGTCATTCTTGGACCATGGCAAACACCGGTATTCTGATTGCTCTCGCCATCTCGAGAAAAACCGTAAAAACTCGTTGTGGCCACATTTCATTGAAGGTCATGGCATGAGTATGGTTGACTCATTTCTACATCAGACTTTAAAATTAAACTCCGTTTGCACGGATAAAATTAGCTAATGCTGAACACATGCTTCATCGTGAACGCTTCGACTATCACTCCATTAAGGCGATTCTAAGGTTGACCACTCATTTCGTCCATATTTGTGTTTTATGGATAGAGCCAACCTACTACAAGGTCTATTTTGGTCCATTTTCGTAATTAAATAGGGCTGGTTTGGGTCCGAACTGATAGAAATGTTTGTCCTCCCCCTCCCTTGTCCTCTAGTGTCCCGCAAGTTGGATACCCATGTCACTCCACCTTCTCTCCCAATTCTGAATACCACATCTCCCTCATCATTGTTGTCACGCCGTTGCCTCTATCTTTCTTACCAAATTTTTTCTTTTGAAGCTAACCTGTGGATAGTGATTTTTTTATTAATTTTCAAATAAGTTATGTACAAAAAGAAGTTGCTTGAGGGAAGCACCAAAAAGCTAGCTAAAAGGCATCAAGCCCAAAGAAAAAGAAAAGAAAGAAACTAGAAGATCTAGCAAAATCTCTCTACCCATGATTGCATTCCTCTAGAAGAGCTAGCTCATCATTGAACTTCTTTCGGCATCTATAGTAGAATTCCCTTAAATGAGATCATTCCTGGTTGTCCAAATCGACCAGGCAGTCAACATAATCATCTCCATGAAGAATGCCTCATGCAAAGCTGTCTAGAGATTATCCAAAATGCTTTGAAGATGAGTCTGACGCTGAGTAGAAGAAGTCTAGGTAGGGCAAAGGTATTGCCAGCATATTTTACTACCCAATTATGCGACCCCACTGCATCGCTGCTAGCAAAAGGAGTTCGGGCCTCTTTGACGGTGTTGTTTACACGTCGTGCCACAGGTGGAGGAGCTCGGGGCCTACAGCCAACACCGTTGTCACCGCCGCGAATTCACCTGAGTCCATGCCATCACCGAATCGGGTCAAGCTCGATGGCTCTGCTCCCGGATCCAGTCAAGATAGCTTGTCTTCGTCAACGCTAGACTCGTCAAGACCCACCAACTGTGTTGCACACAACTTATTCAGTTGATTACCCAGCCAAGTTGTGAGGCACAAATTTATCACACATTATCACCGATAATTAGCTGGTGATGTATATGTGAGTGTTCTTCCATTTTTTTCATGTATGCATATATCATGGTCGATAGCTCCGACGAGTTTTTCTACAATTATTTCATCAATACATTGTCTGACCACTCGTTCAATTATGATAGTAGTGATGTTTTGATGGACGCGGATGTGCTCATCCATGACCGAAAGGAAAAAAAACACCTCCAAAATATTCAATGGCTCGGTAAAGGAACATGCGGGGGCGTTGAATAGTAATAGAGAGATTGACCATTTCCAACTCTACAATGACTACTTCAAGCATAAGAGGCCGCTATACCCTTTGCATGTTTTATAGCGACGCTTCCGAATATCAATGCATGTGTTCATGTGTATTTTGGAGAGAGTGAGGGCTCATAATGATTGCTTCCAATTGAAGATAGATGTCGTTGGTAAGATTAACTTAGCAGGACAATGTAGGTGACATGTTGGAGAGTGCATATGCATATTTGAGCCTATGGCATAACAATATCTCTGAATTTGGCACTCTTTTTGGGCATGGCAGCTCACAATAACAATAATGTACTTGAACGCTCTCCAGTGTTCACTAGATGTGGGTGATTGTATCTAACTATCGTTAGTGGTCTTCTACGAAGAGAACGTCCTCTTCCTAAGATAACAAAAAATCCACCTTTGCTAGACAACAAGAGAGTGCTACGAAGGATGGCGCACGAGCATTTGGTGTGCTACTACAAACTCGTTGGGCAGTTGTTAGACACATTGCTAGAACATGAAAGGTCTAAACAATGTGGGATGTGATAACTTCTTGTGTGTGATCACTTTCAGAGCTAGTTGATTGAGCACGTGGGATTGACCATGTTTCATGAGTTTATGTACACCATACAATTCGCTTAGACAACTCATATTCAACTTCAAGAAGATTTGGTTGAGCAGTTTCGCAAAAAAAAAAGATTTGGTTGAGCATATATGAATTCACCAAATAAATCGATAGCTATCCAATCTTCGTTTCAATATTTATTCAAATAATAGGATTTCCAATTTAAATTTATTTGCTTGTGTAAACTACGTTGTTTAAATGTATGTGATTCTGTGGATTATTTGGGTTATCGTGTAATTTTTTACGTATAATTTATAGCCCATGGAAATGGCCGAAATGTTGAAAATATAAAGAAAGAAAGAAGTTGAAATTCTCTTATTACAACTCTGACAACGCTGGAACAGAGTGGAGAGCGGAAGCGGCCGGCGAACCCGCCGGAGTCTCGGAGCCAAAGCGAGGTGAGCTCCGCTTCCGCCGCCCCCTCAAATCAAGCCTTCTTCCTCCTCGTTCTCCCGCCCCATGCGCAGCAGCCGCCTCCCGTAGCTCCCCGCTCTCTCTCCCGTAGCTCCCCGTGCCTGCATTCTCACGAAAACCCTAGGAATCGAGTAGCCTCTTGAACCCCCAATCCGCCCTTGCCTTGCGCCGGTCAATTTGGACAGAGTTTTAGGGTTAGGGCAGGCCGCTGCGCAAATTCAAGGGACGAGTGGCCACGGCTGGGTGAGGTTGGAGGAGGCGGCCGCATCTGGACTGGTGTGCCATTCGCGGCGGTGGTAGCGATGGCGTGGTAGGAGGCGTCCCAGTGACCCAGTCCCATCGGGGTCGAAAGGTAGTGTTCAGAGCAATGGCGGGGTACAAAATCATGCTCAGATAGATGTGCTTGGAGATGCAGGGAAGGGGGCTGGAGCTACTGATGCTACTGAAGGCTTGCAAAAGATGTGCTTACCGTGCTGGAGCACTGCTAAAGATTGCAGAGCTAAAAGTAGCAGAAAACCAGATGAGGGGGACACTGATCAGCAAGTTACAGGTGTAGTGACAGTGATCAATGGTAAAATTGATGTGTCGCAGCTTCGAGAAGCTTTCAACAGGCAGTTCCCTTGGGGAGCAGATTGGAAGATTTCAGATTTTGGGAGCAATATGCTTCTGGCTAGCTTCCCACCAAGATTGAAGCTTGAGGGAATGAGTGCATTTGATTGCTTTGGATTGAGAGGGAGTTCTGCACCTGTTAAGGTCACAGAATGGTCACCAGCATCCACAGCGAAATTCAAAGTTTACACTGTCTGGGTCAGGGTTCTTGGGGTGCCTGAAACTTTGCTTGGTAAGGAAGGATTTGATGAGATTGGGTCTATGCTGGGGATTGTACAAAGATATTGATATGGATGGGTACAGAGAAAATAGCCTGATTAGAGTTCTAGTTGGGGTTAGAGATCCCACTAAGATACCCAAGGTCTCACAGTTGACTGACTATCCCTTTATATATGATATCAGGTTTGAGCTGGAGCAGATAGTGGAACATGGAGGGCCAATTGTTGATGGAATATGCTGATGGGATGAGGGAGACTATAAATTATAATGGGACAGTGGGAATGGATGAAGAAGTTCCTTCAACTCAAGCTGAGCTGGAACAGCAGATGGAGAGAGAAGGGACACAATGCTACTGTAGCAGGCCGCTGGTTCTAGTTCTAATGCTGAGAAGTTTCAAGATCCTCATCAGATAGTTGGTGGGGCCAAGATTACTGGCACTGTAATGGAAAATGCTAGCATCGAAACTGGTTCTTATGATGATAAAGCTTCTGAAACAAAAGGGAGTGTTCATACAACTGCATATACTGAAGATGGATCTTGGTGAAGATGCTGAAACTTATGCTAGGGAATGTTGCTTAAGAAAAGGATGAAGTCACGTAGTTTGCAGGTGTTTTGGTCAGTGGGAGGTTTGCAGTGTTTTGGTCAGTAGGAGGTTTTGCCCCTGCAATGAGCATGTTTATGCTGCTTGGTCGGCTTTCTTAATGGAAGTTGGGGGCTATGTCTTTTATCTGATTTTTTTTTGACAGAGTTAGGGATCTAATGGAAGTTGGAGGCTGTGAGATAATGCGCATCAGAGATCAACTTTCTTGTCTCATACTTCTTATTTAATTAGTTTGCTACTGATGTGCCTGCACTGTTTACTTAGCATTTCGTCAGTAAATAAATCCCCCTATTTCCTTTTTTGTTTTCTAGGCATTAATAATAGGACGATTGCAGCTGTTGTTGGGTTGGGTTTTTTACAGGTTAGCTTTTTTGGTACGGAAGATCAGAATGGGCAGGGAAGCATAGGGCGTTCCCCATTTCAGTCTGAATCTGGGGATTCAACTATGTTCCGGTGTCGCCCCCCTGTATAATGTCTATATCAGAATGTTACTAGTTGGTTATATGACTTCTGAGCCATTTGAATTATGCCTCTCTGTTGTATGACTTGCATCCTTGTAGCTGCCTATCCCCACCTGCAACTAGTATAGCAGTAAAAACGAAGAAACTAAACCTGATACATATGGTGGCTTTTATGCCAGTTAGTTCAGTAAAACTCTGTTTTCTTGGCTACCTTATTACATGTGGCATCATTCGTCATCTGACAAGCTGCAACTGATACAATGATCTCATGACTTACACATTGCAACTCTTTTTATATGTACTTCAGGTGCAATGAAGGTGAAGGTTCTCCAGTGGCACGCAGTGGCTTCCTGGACATGGGACGCGCAGGACGAGACGTGCGGCATATGCAGGATGGCGTTCGACGGCTGCTGCCCTGACTGCAAGTTCCCCGGGGACGACTGCCCGATCATCTGGGGCGCCTGCAACCACGCCTTCCACCTCCACTGCATTCTCAAGTGGGTGAATTCTCAGATGTCGACGCCCCTTTGCCCCATGTGCCGCAGGGAGTGGCAGTTCAAGGGCTAAGGAAGGGGGCATGGATCTCAAAGTGTGTCTCAACACTATAGTGGTCTCCTTGCAGAAAACTGAAACTAACATGTTGCTGGCATTTTGTAAGCAAAACTTCCCAGTTGGTGGCCAGACAAATGCAGTGATAAATTTGCATGGTCTAAGCAGCAGCCTGACAAAGATTGTGTCAATTTTTTCTTGTCCCTGATGTTTACCTTGAGGTAGATGGTTTCCCTGTGGCAGCCAAGTCATAGATGATTGACAAGAAACATTCTTTATTATTCAGTCTCATGGTCTATGGACCAGGCTTACCTACCGACCCCTGTCATTCATCATCTGTCCTGTGCACCCTCTTGGCTCCCAATTGAGCCATCCCAGCTCCCGTCTCCCTCCTCTGCAATTGCGAGTTTCACCGTCTCCCTCCCTCCATGGCCTCCACTGCTCCGCCGGAGGACATTGTGATGGACGACGAGGAGCAGCATCCACCCCTGACGCGGGCTCTCCTCCACCGCAGCGCCACCAACAACATCTCTCAGGTGGCCATGGTCGGCTCCAAAGCATGCCCCATCGAGAGCCTCGACTACGAGTAAGCAGCCTCTACTTCCTTCCATTACTTGCCAGTACTCAAGATCCTCATGTCATGTTTCTGTCCTCTGGTTCCAATTGCCTTATCCTTTGCTCCACTTGGACATTTACATGTCTCCAATTATGACACCCACACATCCTCATATTCTGTTTTTGGGATTTGTTCAGGATTATAGAGAATGATCTCTTCGATCAGAACTGGAGGACGAGAGCCAAAGCTGACCAGGTCCGGTACGTGGTCCTGAAATGGACCTTCTGCTTCGCCATCGGGATCCTCACCGGCGTCGTCGGCTTCCTCATCAACCTCGCCGTCGAGAACGTCGCCGGTCTCAAGCACTCTGCCGTGTCCACCCTCATGGAATCCAGCAGGTGCTACCTACCTTCTTCGTGTTAAAAAATACCCAAATGGTTCTTGCTTTTGCTCTATGTTTTTGTCTCCACTGACTACTACTGCGTCCTAATCCGAAACATTCCACCAAACGCTCATGTCAGAGATGCTCTTTCCTGTGCAGCTACTGGACTGCCTTCTTCGTGTTTGCCGGCACCAACCTGGCCCTGCTGCTGTTTGCGACGGCGATCACGGCGTCCATCTCGCCGGCGGCCGGAGGATCGGGGATCCCGGAGGTGAAGGCCTACCTCAACGGCGTGGACGCACCCAACATCTTCTCGCTCAAGACCCTCGCTGTCAAGGTGAGTCCACCTCCTCATCCAGCTCACCATCGCCTCTTCAATTCATTTCTTTTAAGGGGACCTCTTCAATTCCTGATCGCACGATTGCCAGTTGTACAGTAGACCTGATTTATCTGCAGCTAAATAAAAACCCAGGGCACCATTAATAATTGAGGACTTGTATTATTTACATTTTGTTCAGATCGGTCCTCGTCCGGATCGATTTGTCTTCTTATTGGGTGGGTAGATAATTCAGCGGATCAATCATTGGAGCTGCAACCTCGAGATCTTTATTTATCTCGCTGAAAGTGAAATGAAACAGAACATGGTTTGTTTGATTTTTGGTACTACTACCTCCATCCCAAAGCTTAAGGTTTTTTTTTTTTTTTAAAGTCAAACCAAATAAAGTTTGAACAACTTTTAGAAGAATATATATAAACAAATATAATAATTTGTAGATACCATACGAAAATATATTTCATTATCTATCTAATGACATTGATTTTGTATTTTGCATGTTAATGATTTTTGGTAAAAACTTAGTCAAGCTTGACATAGTTTGACTTTCTAAAAATAATTTAAGCCTTAAACTTTGGGATGGAGGTAGTACTTAACTATGACCCAACCTTACGCCCTGGCCCGGCCAAACCTAACGGGATGTTTCAATAAACCGTAGGATGATTATTACACGGGAATACCATTCTAAGAGCATCTCCAACAGATGTATAATAGGGTACCCAGAAAATATTTTAGGGCACCAAAGAGTAGGTTTTAGGGCATCAGAAAATTTCCTGCCATAGTAGATGATGTAAGATAAGACACTAGATTTTTTTCCTTATGCCCTGAACTAGTGCCGTAAAGTTTGGAAAGCAATTGAAACATGAGCTCTGACGGTGGGGAGAGAGGGAGATGATTCTAACGGTTGCCGGGCGCTGAGCAAGATTTTGGCCAGGGCGGAGGTTGTCGGAGGCCGAGAAAAGGCGGTGAGGGTGGGGCTGGGACCGGACGGGGGCGAGGGGAAGCAGCCAAATCCGGCAGTGCTGCCCTCACTGAGTGTCAATAGCTCGATAAGGACTCGCCGGCGGTCTCATGGGGGTTTAAGGTCGTGGCGGCCGCTAATCGATGTGGGTTGGCTACGGCGGTGCTACGGCAACCATCTTAGTCAGCGGTGGGGCGAGGGACGGCTGGAATCCTTAGTTTTGGGCATCGGCTTCCCAAGATTCGGCGGCGGTCACGGGGTTACGACGGACGCCCCGAGTGGTGAGAATGAGCGGTGAGGTGATGGCGTGGAAGTTTCGGCCGACAGGGTCACAGTGGCCGCATGTGGCGGCGTGAATGGCCAGAATCGGTGTGGAGTTCAAGGGTTGGCAACGAGGAAGTTTCACTATGACGGTGGGGTTCCCGCCAGTGTGGTTTTGTTTTAGGGTAGGTACGAGGTGCCCAAAATGTCCCTCACTTGCAGCAGTTTTTACGGCGTGATGTAAATTTTTGGGGCACAGGATAAAGATACATCATCTACTGGAGCACCGATTTTTTTTTTAGAACACAGTACAACGCAGACGCTCACAAACACGCATGTACAATCATCCCTATGAACGCACGCACGCACACCCTACCTCTATGAGCACCTCTGAGGGACTGAGTCGGCATATCTTGAGGTTGACGAAGTCACCACTGGTGCCTCGCTGTTGACGGGCACGTCACGTACCACTGAAAGCATAGCGCCTGTTAAATCCTGAAATAAATCCAGGTAAATGCAAACACCCATGCCAAGTCTTGGACTTGAACCTGGGTGGGCTGGTTCCACCACAAGGAACCTAACCACCACCAGACTTATTTTACATCATCTGTTAGAGATGCATTAAGAATATATGGCTCCTGTAATCAAATACCATCGTTTGCGTTTGACATTTTGAGTTCCGAGAGAGTTCAATTTTGCAACACGTGTCTTTCATAGAATCTTTAACGCCGTCGAGACTAAATCTTTAACGAACCAAGTTCATGCATCTATGGATCAATACTCTGATAAACTCCGAAACGTGCAGGTCATCGGTAACATAGCCGCCGTTTCGTCGTCGCTGCACGTCGGCAAGGCTGGGCCAATGGTGCACACTGGCGCGTGCATTGCCGCCATCTTCGGCCAGGGCGGCTCACGTAAGTACGGCCTCACCTGGCGCTGGCTACGCTACTTCAAGAACGACCGGGACCGCCGTGACCTTGTGACCATCGGCGCCGGAGCCGGTGTCACCGCCGCGTTTCGGGCGCCGGTCGGAGGCGTCCTGTTCGCTCTCGAATCCCTCTGCTCGTGGTACGTAAAACAGGTTCATTTCTTTCCGAAACATCGAATCAAAACAACTTGGACCGTGTGTCTATACTGAATACTGAATGAACTAAAACAAGGTGGCGGAGCGCGCTGCTCTGGCGTTCGTTCTTCACGACGGCGGTGGTGGCGGTGGTGCTGCGGCTGTTCATCGATCTGTGTGGGACGGGGAGCTGCGGGATGTTCGGCAAAGGCGGGCTGGTCATGTACGACGTGAGCACCCTGTTCGACGACCTCATGACGTACCATCTCAAGGACATCCCCACCGTCATCCTCATCGGCGTCATCGGCGCCCTCCTCGGTGCGCTCTACAACTTCCTGATGAAGAATGTTCTTCGCATCTACAACATCATCAACGAGTATGCATGCGTTCAATTCAATCAATCTATGCTCTCTTAAGTTTCAGAGCTTTTCCTAGCTAACTGTTACATTTGCTTCGCACGCGCGCAGGAGAGGGCGTGTGCACCAGCTGCTGCTGGCGGCGGCCGTATCCATCCTGACATCGTGCTGCCTGTTCGGCCTTCCCTGGTTCGCGCCATGCCGGCCCTGCCCCTCGGAGCCGGGGGCGCCCAACGGCTCCTGCGGTTCCCTGAACCGGTTCCGGCAGTTCCACTGCCCACCAGACCACTACAACGACCTGGCCAGCCTCTTCCTCAACATCAACGACGACGCCATCCGCAACCTCTACACCACCGGCACCAACGACGTCTACCACCCAGGCTCCATGATCGCCTTCTTTATTGCCTCCTACATTTTCGGCATACTCAGCTACGGCGTCGTCGCACCATCGGGCCTCTTCGTCCCCATCATCCTAACCGGCGCCACCTACGGTCGCCTTGTTGCCATCCTGCTCGGGAACCACTCCGACCTGGACCATGGCCTCGTCGCCATCCTAGGCTCCGCGTCCTTCCTCGGCGGCACGCTCCGAATGACGGTGTCTGTGTGCGTCATCATCTTGGAGCTCACCAACAACCTGCTCCTCCTGCCGCTCGTCATGCTGGTGCTGCTCATCTCCAAGACCGTCGCTGACTCCTTCAACTCCAGCATCTACGACCTCATCCTGCAGCTCAAGGGCCTGCCGCACCTCGATGGCCACGCCGAGCCCTACACGCGGCAGCTCGCCGTCGGCGACGTGGTGGCTGGCCCGCTGCGCAGCTTCAACGGCGTGGAGAAGGTCGGCCACGTCATGCACATCCTCAGGACCACGAGGCACCATGCGTTCCCGGTCATCGACGAGCCGCCCTTTGCCACGGCGCCGGTGCTCTACGGGCTGGTGCTCAGGGCGCACCTGCTGGTTCTTCTGAAGAAGAGGGAGTTCCTGCCGACGCAGGAGAGGTACCCCAAGGAGTACAACATCGCGGGGAGGTTCGAGGCGCAGGACTTCGACAAGCGGGGATCCGGGAAGCAGGACACCATTGACGATGTGGAGCTGTCGGCGGAGGAGATGGAGATGTACGTCGACCTGCACCCGTTCACCAACGCGTCGCCATACACCGTTGTCGAGACCATGTCGCTGGCCAAGGCTCTCATCCTCTTCCGGGAGGTCGGACTGCGCCACCTCCTCGTCGTGCCAAAGGCCTGCGATGTAAGTATACCTACATTTGCTCACTTGGAAATTGGGTTTACCAGCGATCAATCGAGGATTGACCAGTAAGATAAAATTGCAGAGATCACCGGTTGTTGGGATCCTGACGAGGCACGACTTCATGCCGGAGAACATCCTGGGGCTACACCCTGTTCTGCTCGGCAGCCGGTGGAAGCGGCTCCGGTGGCAAAAGGGCGCCATCACCAAGTACTTCCGCTCGCTCATCGTCTCGCTCGCCAACACCGGCTGAAGCATGGACACACGTATATAGGTGCATTCTGGCCTGCAGAATGCTGGGTTGAGGATCATTTTTGCGCATTTGTGAAATAATACCCAAAGAAAGTTTTTTTAGTTTCCATGTATATTTGGTAAGGAAATGTGGTCTGTGTACATGGGCTAAAATTTTCATGTATTGTTCTTTGTGTACATTACGACAGGAGAAGATATTCTTCTCGGAGTTCAATTATTGGAGGGCATACATATGTTCATGATTATATAGACTTGAAGTGGCGAGTGTTTCACCTCAGTGGGTCGGTTAGCCAAACCATCTAATTTATCTATGTTCCGATTGATCCATTATGTTGGATGCTGTCCTTTTCCAGAGGCTGAATACTTGGCGCTTTTGTCATTTGATCAGCTCGCCTAGGACATAACCACTTGGCAGAATCCTGGGTTGAGGATCATTTCTGCGCATTTGTGAAATAATACCGAAAGGCATAGTTTTTCTTAGTTTCCATGTATATCTGGCAAGGAAATGTGATATGTGTACATCAGCAGAATTTTTCATGCATGTATTGTTCTTTGTGTATTACGGCAAGGAAATGTGACTTGTAGTGGTTGAATGTGTCACCTCACTGGCTCGGTTAGCCAGACAATCTAATTTATTGGTGCTCCGATTGCTCCATTGGATGTTGTCCCTTTTTCTAGAGGCTACATCGGCACTTTTATCATTCGATCAACTAGACTAGGCTATTTGTCAGCCACCATGGCTCACCTTGCAACCGCCCAGCGACGACAAGGATACCAAGGAGCTGGAGACGGATGGACCAAGAACAACAAGGCCCAAGAGAAGCCCAAAGGATTATGAGTGCTATTTGTATTTTCTTCTAAAAAATGTTTTTTCTCAACAAAAAGAAAGTGCTATTTGTACTGAGGTTACGCTAGTGTTATGACTTGGCTTGAGTAAAGAACTGGAAAAGGACGGTGGTTTCCCTAGGATGAACTGGATGTTAGAGAGGCGGGGTGGAACGCAATTCGAGTAAATACCTTGCCGTGGCTTACATTTATCAGAGCTTATATGTAAGGAACCATGGTATTAGATTATGATGCTTTTCCATCTATGCAAGATTCTATTTTGGTTTCAAGTGTTAATACAAATAAATGTCAAAAATATTTGCAGACTCCTTCGCCAAAAATTAAGACACCATGCGGGGGTCTGAATTTGATGGCAAAGAACTTTTCTCCGAGTCCTTTTCAGCACTCCTATGAAAATATTGTTGCATACGGTGGCATTCCGGAGAGCTCGGCGATTGGGATTCTATCTCGGCGATTGGGGTATGCATATTGTTGCATACAGTGACCGTTTACGTGCACAACCTAATGCGGATCAGCCGCAGTTGGAGAGGGCCATGCACCTAGCGTAACAACGTCATGTTCCAGGTTCGAGCACTGAACCTAAACTTTCTGTTTTAAATATTTCAGATAATTCGGTTGTTCATAGAGCTAGCAGGCTAGGGGTTTCGCTTGGGAAATCACCTACGGCTGCATTATCAACGGTTAGAGAAATTAAGAAAGTGGAACATAAGAGAGATCTTGTTATTCTAAATAGAAAGAAAAGTGTAGAGGTAATGGATCCACAAAAATTGTTTGTCTCCAAAGTTTCTGGTCTGGGAAAGGTGCAGCCAAGGGAAGGACTAGAGTTAGTAAGAAAGTAGTAGTGGAAAAGCCGATAGTTCGTAGAAGTTCGAGGCTTCAGAAAATAAGAAAATTTGAGTCTTAAAATGAAAGCTTTTATTTAAAATAGTGAAGGTATTAGAGATACTTGTAAGCACTCTGTTATTCATGAAAATATTAGGAAACAAAATCTAGATATAGTTGCTATTTTTGAAATTGGGAGGACGAAATTTTCGGCATCTTTGCTTACAAACCTCTCGTTTGGCAAGGATTTCATATGGTTCTGCTTACCTTCACACGGAAGGTCAGGTGGAATCTTAGTAGGGATCAACGCTGAAACACTTTCAATCAAAGACGTTGACTATGGTGATTTCCTCGTGCGTTTGAATTTGAGATCAAAAATGGATGGTTTCGAGTGGTCCTTCGTGGCTGTATATGGGGCAGCTCAGGAGTCTCACAAACCAGCGTTCTTGGCCGAGTTAGTTAGAATTTGCGATAGTTCAGGAACACCTATGCTTATTGGCGGAGATTTCAGTATTCTTCGAAGTCCAATAGAGAAAAATAATGGAAACTATAATGCAAAGTGTCCGTTTGTTTTTAATGCTATTATAGGCACCCTTAATCTGCGCGAGTTGATTTTGTCAGGTCGACAATTCACTTGGGCGAGTCGTCGTGAGAATCCCACCTACGAGAAGCTAGATCATGTGCTAGCTAGTGTAGAATGGGAACAAAAATATCCGTTAGCCTCTGTGCGCGCACTGACCCGTACGGGTCGGATCACACACCTCTTTTACTTGATTCAAGAGAACAAGCTCATTTGGATAATAAAGCTCTGTTCTCTTTTGAACTATCCTAGCTAAGGGAAGAAGGTTTTTTTTGAAATGATTAAAAGTGAATGGGAGTCTGTGGCCCTTCGTGGATGGGCGAAGAATAAAAGTGGGGTCTATAAAAAAGAGAGAGATAGACTAATCAAAATTATTGATGATCTTGATATTAAAGCTGAGTCGTCACCCCTTAATGCAACAGAGCGTACATTGCTAAGGGGTGCAAACGAAAAGATCGGAAAGTTGAGACGAGATGAGGAATCAAAATGGGCTCAACGTGCAAAAGTAAAATTTATCCAAGAAGGAGGAAATGACACGAAGTATTTCCACCTTATGGCAAATGGTAGATATAGTAAGAAGCGAATTTTCCAATTAGAACAAGATGAAGAGACAATCATTAGTGAGGAGAACCTTAGAATCAACATTTCTAAATAATATATGAAGTTATTTGGGGCACCTGCTAAAAATAACTTTGCTATGAGAGATGATTTAGTTGTGTATGTTCCTAGAGTAACTCGTGAGGAGAATATAATTCTAACTGCTACCTTTACCGAGAAGGAAGTGTTAGATGCTATTATGGAAATGGAGCATAATAAAGCACCGGGATCAGATGGGTTTCCAGCTGAATTTTATCAATGCTTCTGGGAGGTACTTAAAAATGACCTTATGTCTTTGTTTGTACAATTGCAACACAGGGGGTTGCGGCTTCATAAACTAAATTTTGGAATCATTACATTGATACCAAAAAATGAGGATGTAATACAAATCCAACAATATAGACCGATATGCTTGCTCAATGTAAGATTTAAGATATTTACGAAAGTAGGCACCAATAGAATTACGAGTATTGCACCCAAAGTCATAAAACCTACCCAAACAGCGTTTATGCCAAGGAAGCATATTTTAGAAGGAGTATGAGCTTCATCGGTAAAAAATGGATGGTGTGCTTTTCAAAAATGATTTTAAAAAGGCCTATGATAAGGTCAAATGATCTTTTCTTCAGCAAACTTTGCGTATGAAAGGATTTTCCCAAAAATGGTTTCAATTGATAAGTAAATTTGTTGAGGGAGGATCTGTGGGAATACGGATTAATGACGATATTGGCCATTATTTCCAAACCATGAAAGTACTGAGACAAGGCGACACTCTGTCTCCGTTTCTTTTTTAATATTTTCGCACACATGTGTTAGCCATTTTAATCGCTCGAGCGAAAGAAGATGGACAAGTAGGAGGACTTGTACCTCATTTAGTTGAGGGAGGAGTCTCTATATTACAGTATGCTGATGATACAATTTTATTCATGGAACACGGTCTAGAGAAGGCCGTAAACATGAAGCTTATACTACGTATCTTTGAGCATTTGTCTGGGTTGAAAATAAATTTTCACAAAAGTGAATTTTTTTGCTTGGGTAAGGCCAAAAAGGTGGAAGACTAGTACAAGCAGATTTTTGGCTGCGAAATTGGGTCACTTCCTTTCAAATATCTCGGCATCCCAATCCATCATAGAAGACTATTGAACAAGGAGTGGAGTTCCGTTGAAACTCGCTTTGAACGTAAAATGGGATGCTGGCAAGGCAAGCTTATTTTATATGGAGATAGGCCGATGCATGTAAAATGCATACATGAACTTTCTCCTTTATCATACTAGCAAGGACAGGCACGGCGGCACGCCGCGCCCAGCCCAAAGTTAAATAAAGGATGCTTACATGTTAAATCATGATAAGAAATGTGTTAGAATAGTTAGAAGTGAGTGGGCATTGTTCTGAATGGTGGGAAAATCCAAGGAGAAACTGATCATATTTATTTGAACATTCCATATGAAGAGCTGAAAAATACAATATATGATTCCAAAATAATCAAGGAATATGTGCAAATGTTCTTTTCATCTATCAACAATAAACTAAATCTTCAAAAGTAAATGCTCATGGGTAAGAATAAGCTAGCAAAATAATAGTATTCCTCTCTCAAATCTAGAAAAAAACATGTTAGCCACTTCACCTCAATAATTGGTCGTGGCTGGATTCCAACAAAGATTACATCTCTATAGATCAATACAAACGTGAATGATATAAGTTATAGTGTGATGGACTCAACAATCACAGTCAACTTACACAGTGCATGAAAATTGGTGCTAGTTACACATGAGTTTTGGTTGGCATCACACCAGTCCTACAGCAACAAGGCATAGATGCAATACGGCAGGCATGCCTGATTTCCAATCTGCAATCGAAGAGAAGAAAACATGCTAAAAAAATGAAGGTAGCAGTTCTAGAATCAACCCGAAATAATTTGAAGATGGAACAGGGGATCAATACAATCCTGCGATATACCAAAACATATCATTCTAAAAAATCCATAAAACCACTAAAAATGTGCACTGATATATACCATCTCTTTCAGCATCTAGCTATTCACGTTTTCAGTTATTAAGATGTAAAGGAAATGGATCTAAGAAAAAATAATTATTTTCATGTGAATTATTGTGTGAGCAGCTACACCGCAAAAGCAAGCTGAGGAACAACCGAACATAGCATCACTTCAAAACAATTCAGAATTTTTGACATGTTTCCTAACAATTGTATTCAAGGAGACAAATACATAATGAAGCTAGAAAGTAGAAGAAGAAATGAGATACATTTAACATGTACGGAGAAAATGTATCCAACTACAATGCTTCAAAATTTCTCCATTTGGTTGACCATTGCACCGTCAGAATGAAGCTTCATTAGCTATTTTTAAGAGAAGGCAGTGATAACACGCTGCTAAGGAGAACTTGATTGTGACAATATTGAATGTTTATCTATAAGATAATTGTGGCTATGCCTACTGAACTGATGAAAGAAAGAGAATTTGTGTATCATGCCAACCCATGAACTGATACCCACACAACAATCCCACTATGTTGTTAATGATTTAGCAACTAATTAATAATAATCCATTTATGTCGGACAAACATACATGAACATAGGGCATACACCATTACTCTTATATAATATGTCATAGAACATAATGTAATCTGATCACCTTCCAAATGATACAACAAGTAGCAAGGGTATTTTCTGTGTATCATATAAAAAATCAGAATATTGCATTTTTCGCTCCTAATTTTTTTCGTAAGAAGTTAAACCATGGTTTGATTTACTACTTGTCAAACCAAAATAAATCAATTCCTTTTTACTACCGACTAAAGAAGTTACTAAGTAGTTCCTTTATCTACAGGAAGTAGCAAAGGTGGTACACTAACTTGCTATTTCCTATGTTCATTCAATATATCAATGTTTGTTTCATGCATGTAAGAAGATGTTCACTGCACTTTATATCTATTGGAGTGTCACTTCATCATTGTTACTTCAAAATTATGCATTAGCTTAATGAATATTATCCAATGAGCACAAAACAAAATGTAAGTTAAAGTTTGGAAGACCTAAGGACACATCCTCTTACCTGCAGGAACAAAGGGCCCCTAAACAGCCTAGTCTTGCAGAGATTTATCAACCAAGTAACTGCAGGCACAAAAGGAACGCTCATATACTAAAGAAAGTAAGAAATCTTTATAAGTAAGACGAAATACTCAAAAGTTCAAATATGGAGGACCTAGACAGATCCTCTTTACTATATGCATCAAAGAACCTCTTAACAACCTAGCTTCAGGGAAATTTGATCAGCTACGCAAGCACAGTCCTCTGTCGACTATATGCATCAAAAAACCTCTAAACAGCCTAGCTTCACAGAAATTTGATCAGCTACGCAAGCAGAATCCTCTTAACTGCAGGCAGAAAGAGAACACTAACATGAAGGTACTGAGAGATCTCTAGAAGTAAGATGAAATAACCAGATTGATAAATGAGAAAAAAAATATCCAATCGCCGTAAATGACCAAGACATGGTCTCATGTGAGTCCGGAAGTAAATACCAATGGATCTATGTTAGTCCTATTTTACCAATTGGCTAACCCGGTAGTACATATGTACTATGAACTACAGCTTCCAGTAATGTATTGAGGAAGAAAAGAGTGAAACAATGGATAACGTATATTAGTGTAATACTGGCAAAACAATGCTCATATTTAGGACTTTACCGTACCAATAACCATTTAAAGCAGGATTATAGAAAACGGAAGAAAGTTGGTTGTTGAGTACACTTATCAATATGTAGAGTACCAAGATCACATGTAGAGTGCAATCAACAAAACACACAACATATTAAATTTGATTATTAATTGACACTAATAATCGATAATATTTGACAAGTGAAAACTGGACCAGAGAACAATCACATCTGAGTTCAAAAAATCAAAATTATAGTACCTAACATTCATGCATTTGTTCCATCGGAGTATTATATAAACAAAAATGGCAACATAAATATAGCCACCTTCCATCTTTATAGATACTAAGCAAGGTGATCTCAATAAATAAAAGAAACTAAGCAGGGAGATGCTGCAAAAAAAAGTAAGAAAATGAAAACAAAGGAGATAACGTAAGAACTATATCGTATGAAACTGGAATGAACATAACTGTTGCTCTCTTACAACAGTGGAAGAGAAATTAGGGAACCATCTACACCTGTCATGAAAGACTTACTTGGCTCTTGTGTCATGATGTCATCCCTTTTTCTATGGGATACAAGGTAGCGACTATCTCTGTGAAAATGTTCATAAACTTCCCTACAATAGAAAATTATAAGTGGGAGATCAACTAATAATGGAACATAATTTACATGGCCGAATGCCCCAATGTGTATTTTGATTCATTGTACAACACATTTCTGGCGTACATAATAAAAGAGCTGATACTTGTAGAAGTTAAGCGTAAGCTTCTTCCATTTAACTTCAGGTTTTTATAGGCTCTTTGTTTGCATGAGATTGAGCTGCTACATAATTGTTTCATCCAAATCCATAGTTAAAATAACAAGATAAATTGTAGAGTACAAAACCGACATGGCAAAGCAGCGCTAACTGGACATAATGCCTATCATAGGTTTTCTTTGGTGCATGCAATAATAAATGGTAGTGTGGGATGGGGATCACCTTTCTGAGCTCCCCAAAGTATCGAATGTTGGACAATACACTGGAAACCTAAGAAGCAAGAGCTTGCCCTATTCTGTATATTATCTACCAACGAATTTACTGCTACATGAGAAATCAAAGATGACAAATAAATATAAATCAATAGATTATAAGCTTGTTTGACATGCAATCCCATCCCTTTAATAGTAAAATTAGGTAAAATGTACAGAAAACAAATAATAGTTTGCTGCACCAATCTAAAAGTTTATTAACACTGTCAGCAAACATAAAGGAAACTGTGAGAGTACTTCGTGAAATCTATCAGCAAACATAAAGGAAACCGCGAATGACAAACTGATCTTCATTGTTTCCGCCAAAATAGTAGGTGAAACTACAATTAAACCACATGTAGATGTCTGATGCTGAACTGCAAAAGACCTACTTAAAAAATACAGATAATGCAATATTATCCAACATCTCCAAAAAAAATTGGGAGCATGACAAAGAATCGTAAAGGAGAATGCAGTTTCCATTAAGTGTATCTCTTTTCCTCTCTTTTAAACACAAGAGCAGAAACAGATTATTTACTCAAATAATGTACAGATAAGCTAGCTAGTTTCCATATAATGTGTTGATTACACATATAATACACATATGCTGAATTAGGTACCAATGGAAAAAAGGCACCATATGCATCATAGCTGGCTGTTCAAGACAATGGTGTAGATGAAAAAAAAAGTTGAGTAAGTTGTGAGAAAAATATCAGCATGTTTAGAAATGTAATTTCATAGCTTGTATGATCTACAAAAAAAATCCATATGTCATATCCATCATTCAGCAGTGTATAAATTAATTGTTCTAATAATAGATACCATGATGTATACAATTTTCAGAAGTGGCCCTAGCCTGACATGACCTATGCCATCTGAAAGGCTAACTAACCTGAATTTACTCTCTGATGTCATTAGAGATCTGACACCTCGTGTGATTTTAATTCTTCACACGTGATGCTCCTGAGTACAACACAACAGTCTCTTTGTGATCCTTGTCCTTTCCGCTACTCAAAACCTGAGGTCACCAACAAAAACATAGATCAGCTTCTACGTGAACTATTAGATTGCTAAGAAATTTCTATGATGAAGATGCCTTTTTCGTTCTGAATAAAGTGCTGCCCTCTATGGGATCAGATCGAAGAGCAAGAGAGAGGGAGAGGGCAGCTCGCAATACAAAACCAAGTATCAGGCATTCAGGCTGTTAGCATGAGTACCAATAAAGAGATGTAGGCAGCACAGGCTATACCAGCAACTCATCGTACCTGTTGGGGTTATTGCAACAACACTCTGTATATTGGCAGCGATCGTGAGGCAACTAATGGTGAGCAGCCCCGGTGGCCATGGCTTGTGCTCGACCTGCGCCACATCATGGAGCCCCTGACGCCCATTATGGCAAACGGTTCTGCCTTCCAGCAGGTGTCGGGGCAGCGCTGGGAGCTCCGGCCACACCGCGAATAGTTTGTCCTCCAGCGAGGACTGGGCAGCGCTAGGAGGTCCAGTTGGTGCGGTGGCCGCAGAGAAGCCAGACAACGCCGAAGCTCGGAAGAGACGGAGTGTCGCTAGTCCTTTCATCTGCGGTTATCGTCCAAGGTCATATAGCTAAGAAATAAATCAGAAGAGTCAGATGCATACGCCACCACCAGCATGGAAACGGCCGGACATGACCACCATAGCCACGCCACCAGATCAAAGTATGAAAACAGCCACACGCAAAAAGATCCTGGGAGAGAAGAAGCCATGGAAATCAAATCACCAAAGAGGAAGCCACAGAAACAGAGAGAATAAGCCATCGAAGGGGGAAATCGGCTAGGGATCTGAACAAATCTAGAGCTTCTTGGTTCTCTCGATCTTCTGGTGAAAGAGGCAGTGTCCCGTCGTGGGGGGCGCGGGGCAAATCGGCACCGTCGTCCATGCGTAGGCGATAAAGAGAACAAAGAAGAATGATCACCACCACTCCATGTCGCTCTACGACTTCCCCAAGCTGGCGGGGATCAAGGGAAATTCGTGCTGGCAACTACCCCTCCATGTCGCTCTCCTCTGTCCTCACAGCATAGCATCTCCATCAACCGTCGATCTTGAGCATGCTCCACCTAAATCCGCCGACTCCCCTCCGAGCACAGCCACTCCACTTGCTCAGATAGCTCGCCGCCATCGGCCGGACCAGCGAGCGGGGAGGATCAGTGGGAAAAAATATAAAGAGAGAGGAGATGGAGATGGCACGCGTCGGGCGGAGACCATGGTCATCGGCGCCGCTTTGATGGGCTGCAGAGCTTTAACCCGACAACACGAAACAAAGCTGGCCCATCACTTTCACAAACGACTGGCAGCTAAAGCCACACAGTCACCCATCAAAACAACCCATCTTCACAGATCATGAAGGAAAGCAGACCCTGAAAATCGCACAGACTACCGAAGTTGTACACCAAAAAAAGAACCTACGGAAACCAAATTACGTGTCACAACCATGTTAAACCTCAGTCTGAGTTCAAAATTCTCACAAAAACGATGTGGGTTGCCCTATAATATAGTAGTTATTGAATTCTCACATATTTGCAACATATATGATGATAATAACATATTTTACATTGATTATGGGGATTTACCAATGATCCCCTTTATTTGGTTTATAACTCCGCAGAACAAGAAATCCCTGTTTCGCGTTTTCACTTTCAGAGACCTATACAGAGTTAAATTGATCTGAGATTTTTTGAGCGTCACTTTTTCATCGCGAGAAGCACACTCGAGCTTTGGAGCACACCTGGATGGGCCTGAGGCCCAAAAGAGGACACGTGGAGCGCCCAAACATGGTGGGCGCGCCACCCCCCTCTTTCAGCCGTCAATCTCCCAATTGACCTAATTCTTTCGTCCATCGACGAATTTTGACCTAAAAATCACTATATATATGTCCCCGAAGAGTTCTCGGGAGGAGAGAGCCGCAGATGATAGAAACACGAAAACAGAGGCTGCAACAACAAATATTGGAGGGGGAAACTCCGCCGAGATCACCGCCGGAGGGATCTCCACCTGACAAGGTATTAACTTGTCAATGCCTACAGATTGTAGACTAGGGTTTTAGCGGAAGTAGAGGGCAAGTAGATCTCGAAGGTTTCAGCCGGAAAGGTACTCGACTGCTAGAAAAACTAGGGTTATGTTGACAATGAATCGATGCTTTCTTCGTCCCTCGACTCCCCCTTATATAGGAGGCGGAGCCGAGGGTTTCGTATTACACACGGTTACCAATTCCGGGGGAGCTCTCTGAATTCCACCCGTAGATTTACAAGTCATTACTCCTATTACAACTCTATGTTTCCAAACTATTTCTTAACTGGGCTTCCGGGCTTCATAAATCTTCGGGTCGTGGGCCTTCAATAAACCTCGGGTACCTTCTCTGGCAGGCCCATTGGGGATGCCTATGTCAGTAGCCCCCGAGATTTTGCTTGAATCGAAGAATCAGGGAAAATCTCCAACTTTATAATTTCTATATAACTTCTTCGAATTGACACAACTTCTTCGAGTTGATCATATATTTTTAAACATCCAATCATATATTGTGCAGGGATAATGGTAATTGGGGCTAGTTCATCTGACGGATCAGGTACTAGTTAACTGCTCTTGTGGCAATCCACCAACACCTACTTCAAGATCACGTCCCTGGACATGATCTCGGGATACTGGTGTAATTCGACATGCGCCGCTTAAGGTCTTACCAAATGTCGAATTCCAGTCATAGTTTTATCGGGTACCTAACGCGTCCGTTAGGATTTTTCTTCGCATCTGTTGACACGGAAAAAGTAGCTAAGCGCCGTCAGAGGCGGTGCCACGTCGCACAGGACGGATCCCGGGGACTTACCTTCGCAAAGTATTGCGGCATTCAGAGATTAATTTGCGACTGAGGCACTCTGAGAATATATTGTCGAGTGCTTTTTCGGCTGTTGGAATAGCACATTTACTCGAATCAACGGATGACTTATATATTTTTATCTTGTCCTCCCGATGGGAGTATATAAAGAGTTATTTGTATAACTCGAAATATGCTCATCATGCATTTTATAATTTCATCGGGCACGCGAACAGCGTTCCCGATGAGAATAGCCCCCGAGGCTACAACCAAGTGCTTGTGCTTGGTTGTAGGCTCACCGTTTTAACATCTTCTTTGTCGCTATATTGACAACCTTTCGAAATCTTTCATATTTATCGGGTGCGCGACCAGCGCTCCCGATGGGAGTAGCCCCCGAGCCTATGGACAAATGCTTTCATTTGATCATAGGCTCTCGCCTTTTCTTCCTTGCCAAACTCGAGGTTTCCTTTTTCCAAAGTAGCCCCCGAGCATTTGATCAAAAACTTGTATTTGATCAAAGGCTCTCGAAATTATCATCACTTCTATTTTGTCACCAATTTTCATACCACCGTCGTCGAGATTTTCCTTTGTCAAAGTGACATCAGTGCTGACGATAGCCACGATCCCTGTATCGGGAAAACACGAGTTCTGTCCTATCACTGACTGGTGGACCCAAAATCTGCGGCAATTTGACACGTTACGCAAGTGGGGGCACACGTCCTCCACTTTTTCTGGCACGCGCGATGTAGCACCTGTTCAGTTCCATCTCAGTAAAAATACGTTTTTACCCTTGTGAGCCACGTGTAGAACATCTAATCCATTACTATTGTATCCAATGGTGCGTCGATTCGCAAGCCCTCTATAAAGGATCGTCTTCCTCCTCCGTTCTCCCCTTCGCTGCGCCGCACCTCTGCTCTCTCTCCAAAAATCCTCCACTGCAAACAAAATCTCCTGAGCTCAACCACACTCCCACTCTCGCCGACGCCATTGTTGATGCCACCGCGGTCGAAGCTCACCAAGCACACCTCCCCCGAAGCTAGCATGGCGTCGCAAGATCTGGTAGCTGCGGAGTGGGAGAGGTCCAAGATCTCCAACCAAGACATCAACTTGATGAAGAAGCTGGGTCTGACGAAGAAGAAGGACGCGCTGATCTTCCCCAGCGAGGAGAGCTTTCCATCGCCTCCTATCCAATACCGGGTCAGTTTCGTCAACCACCTCATCCGCGGTCTTTCTTCTCCAATCCACGAATTCCTTCGTGGATTGCTCATTGTTTATGGGCTACAGCTGCACCAGCTGACTCCCAATTCCATTCTCCACATCTCCATCTTTATCACCCTCTGCGAGTGCTTTCTCGGGACCCAACCAAATTGGGCCCTGTGGAAACGCATTTTCTACCTTCGCCGCAACGGCTCCCACAATATCGCCTACAACATAGGTGGTGTTGTTATACGTAATCCGCCCTGACGTCGAGTATTTCGACGTCAAATTTCCCGACTCCGTCCAAGGGTGGCGCAGGAGATGGCTATATGTCCGTGAGGAGTGCCCCGACTCGCTGGAATACAACATCGCCCCCTTCGACGGTAGCGCAAAAATCCTTCGCCGCCGATCCTGGGATGCAGAGGCCACCGAAGAAGAGAAAACGGCGACAGAGGCGCTGATGAAGCGAATCCATGAGCTGCAGAATACCCGAGGCAAAGAATTGTCGGGTATCCAAATTACTGCGCATTTCCTTAGGATTAGGGTGCAGCCTCTGCAGGCTCGCAAAAACCCTTTGTGGCTGTATTCCGGCGATAAAGACGTCGACCGCATATCCGAAGATCTTTCTGTGAAGGACTTGGAGAAGCTCGTCCGTCGTGTTTCATCGCTAAGCAAGAAAGACTCAGTTCCATCTTCTTGCCGAGTAGAACCTTTCAACAGCGCCAATCCCCTTCCTAAGGTAAATGACTTGTCCTCCCGAGTTTTTATTGCTCCGACTATTATTTTGCATAAATTGTCCTCCCGAGTTTTTATTGCTTTGACTACTATTTTGCTGAGCTTTTTCTGTTGATTATTTTCTTCAGAAACGCCCAGTTTTGTCTTCCTTGCCTCCCCTTCCTGAAGGTGGGGAGGTCGAAGATCGAACCATCGTTGCCGACGATGCACAGGGTACTTCTCGCCCTGAGAGTGAAATCGCTGGATCTCACAAATCCGCGGGTTCCTCTGAAAGAGAGACTGAATCGGAGGCTTCCGAGTCAGCACATTCTCTTCCTTCCGCTGTTTCCCCCCGGAGCAAGAGGAAAAGGGGTGATGTCGAAGACTCTGGCACCTCCAAGCTTAGCGGGTCACCTGCCGAGGAAGCTTCCCCTGAGGAGGAGGGTGCCTTCGACCCTTACGCTAATGCCCTCATTAGCTCGTAAGCTATCTTGCCTTCTTTTTCTTTTTATATATTGTTAGAATATTCTCATACTCTTTCGTGGACAGTGGCGAAGAAGAGGAAGAACCCGCGGCCAATGTGACTGCTCTGACGAGCACGTCGCAAACTGTAGTTCTTTCGGAAACTCGCTGTGTGACGGAGGAAACCTCGCCTCCTCATCAGGGTTTGGAAATGTCGACTCCTGTCGCCAGCCCCCAAGCCCCCGAGCCGAAGAGAGCGAGAATCGAACTTGGCGGAGAACAAGGCGTCTTGGCCGGTAGTTCGTCGACTCCTTCCTTGGATAATGTAAGTACCCTTTCTATCACCTCTTTCTTTTTTGTGTGTCTTTAGTCGAGTTTTCCTCTCAACCTTTCTATCACCTCTTTTTCTACAGCCTCTGATGAAGCACTTCATCAGTCTTGGTACTCAATTTATTGGGTACCGTGACACTGTCGAAGACTTGAAAGGTAAGCCTTTATACGATTGTGATGTTCTTACTCGTTATCACGTAGATTATATTGCTATTTTTGACTTGTCTTTCTTGCGTTGTTTCCGTCTGGTAGAGGCTCTCGCCAAAGCCAACAAACGCGCCGATGATCTTGCCGCCAATCTTGAGCAGAGCGAAAAGGCTCGCAAGAAGGCCGAAGAAGACGCTGCCTCTGTTGGGGATCTTCGGAAGAGGCTGCACCAAGCTGAAAATGCCTTAAGCGATAGGACAACCCAACAGATAGCACGTGAAGAAGCTATCATCGACTGCCTTGAGTCGCAAAATCGGCGCTTTGCCAGTAAGTTTACTAAGCACTTTTCTCGAGTCCCTTCCAAGATGTGTCCTTATATTTGTTGATAACCCGCACTTTGTTTCAGCAGGAAAAATGGGTCAAGACTTCGAACTGCAGGAGCCTGAAGGGGACCGTCTCGTCGATGCCCTTTCCCTCCTTGAAATTCACGGGGATCTGGCGCGCCGCAGCATTGCTGATGCGCGGACCGCGTTTACGCGCCTCTTCCCCTACTTCTTCCCGAAGAAAAAACAACCAGAAGCCTTCGCCGATCTCGCCAAGCAGTTTATCCCTGAGGAAGATCTTGGACTTGCTTTCCGGCAAGAGAACTTGAAGATCGGCGTGGAAGGCACCATAGCTTTGGTTGCCGAGGCCCAGCAGAGCATCGACTGGGCGAAGACTGGCGAGACGAAGAGGATGAACAAGGAGAAATGGCAGTCTCTAATCAAGGCCGCCAAACCGCACTCGAAGAAGATTCTCTCCTTCCTCGGATACAAGCCAGCTACTCCTTCCAGTTCCGCCAGGCCGGAGGTCAAGTAGACCAACTTACTCCTCTGTCTTTCTTTTGATAGATGTCGATATCTTTACGATATGCGACTAGTGCCATTGACTCACTAAGAGTTGACCTTTTGTAATGAACTCACTTGTAAATATCCCCCTTATCAATGGAAAGGAGTAATCCTCTGTTTGGTTATTGATATCGACCTTTTCTTTCTTTCAGTTGATATTTGACAACTATTCTAAGGCTGCTGTACCACCCTCTGCTTCTCCTGCAACTTCTTACTCCAAACGTATAGCTGACGAAGTTTTGCTGGATGACTCCTCATCTGTGAACCTAAATCAACTAGAAATAGCTGAACTTCGACAACAACTCCAGGCCACGAAGAAACAATCCCGTATTTTCATGGAACAATCGCGCAAATCTTCCGAGCGGGAAAAAATGGCTCTTCAGCAGGCTCAAGAAGCCTCAAAGTTAAAAGATGCTGCCGTTGCCGAGGCTTTGCAGGCTACGTCTCGAGAAAATTATATGCTTGACTTGCTGACTGACGCAAGTCTGGATATGGCGGGTAAGTCTCACCCCATGCGTTCTTTTACTTACTTTGCATACGAATTTTTTCGTTCTCATATTTTTGATATGGTTAGGTTCTTTCTTGGATGCTGCTGCCGAAGACCAGCATGTTGATGCGAGGACCGAGATTCTCGTTCGTCTTGCTCAGCAGAACAACTCCAGCTTTTGGTCTTCTCCGGACCGAACCCGACAAATTGTACGATTTCAAGATCGTGCTTCCCAGGTTCGGGAATATCTCGACTTCTGCACAAAGACACTCGCCATGGTTTACAACGCCATGTTTCCTCGGAATCTGCAACCCAAGACTCTGCCCGAACTGATGAACAAGTTTAAAAGTGTTCAGCGAGTTCACGGATTTGTGAAGGCTCAATTGATGGCTGGTGCTAGGTTTGCTATGATCATGCTCCAGATCTGCTACCCGAAACTTGATATGTCCAACGTTGTTGATCTTTGCCACGCACGCTTAAAGAAGCGAAAGAGGAACGTCGACAAGATCAACGAAGTGGTGACACCCATAGCCGAAAGGATGATTGACGATCTTCTTCGGATGGATGCTGCATACTTCACGGACAGCCATTATGCTGATTCCCTGGGTGCTTCTGCGGGAGAAGAGAGGGTAAACATAGATGACCTTTTAGGGGATGATTGAGGTTCTTTCCCTTCTGTCAAATTTTCCCTGAAATACATAGATATCTTGTATGTTGCGAGAAATATATTATAAGTTACGAGAGCTATGTATTTTTTCCTTTAGCCCCCGAGTATAGTTATGTTATTTGCGAGGTTTTTAGACCAAGGCAAATTGATTGAATCTATATTGTAAAGACCGAGTATATATTGTGTAACTTGCGGGTTGCAAGCCCCTGAGCATATCGAAGAAAAAGATGTATATCACCAATATTTTTACTATATTGCAGCATCACGAGCCCGCCTCATTAAAAACCTTCCAGCCCCACTCGGTGCCCTGAAAGGAAAAGAGTGCGTATGAAAACTCGCGAGCGTTTCAGTACATTGTATGTTTACATGCATCTATATTTTGACTTCTATGCTAAAAACGCCGAAGTTGCGCCACGTTCCATGGATTTGGCTCTGCGACCCCTGTCTTCTTGTCCTTTATTCTGTACGCTCCTCCTGCGATCACCTCTGTAACGATGTATAGTCCCACCCATGGTGACTCGAATTTTTCGTGGCTGTCACGAGTAAGCCGAAGAACGAGGTCGCCAACTTGAAAAGATCTTGGGCGCAAACGTCGACTATGATAGTTTTTCAGGTCTTGCTGATATTTGGTAACTCTTGACAGCACCTCATCTCTAGCTTCATCGAGTGCGTCCACATCATCTTCCAGTGCCTTTCTCGAAGTTTCTTCATTAAATACCGCCACTCTCGGGGAGTTGTGTTCTATCTCTATTGGTAGCACTGCCTCGGCTCCGTGAACCAGAAAAAACGGAGTTTCTTGTGTCGCTGTATTGGGCGTCGTCCGTATGCTCCATAACACGCTAGGCAACTCCTCTGGCCAAGTGTGTCGAGCTTTCTCCAATGGTGCTAACAGGCGTTTCTTGATACCGCTGCAGATGATGTCGTTTGCTTTTTCGACTTGTCCATTGGTTTGCGGGTGCGCCACCGACGCAAAATGTAACTTGATGCCTACTTCTGCGCAATATGCTTTGAATTCCTTGGAGGTGAAATTGCTGCCATTGTCTGTGACGATGCTATGAGGGACTCCAAACCGAAAAACGATACTTTTGATGAATTTGACCGCCGATGCTGCGTCTGGCGAGTTTATTGGCTTTGCCTCAACCCACTTAGTAAACTTGTCGACAGCTACCAGCATATACTCGTATCCTCCTGGCCACGCCTTATGCAATTTGCCCACCATGTCGAGACCCCATTGAGCAAAAGGCCATGACAACGGTATTGGCATCAACTCTGCTGCTGGAGAATGAGGTTTCGCGGCAAACCTTTGGCATGCGGCGCAGGTACGTACTATGTCCTTTGCATCTTCGATTGCTGTTAGCCGATAAAACCACCGCTCACGAAAACTTTGGCTGCAATAGCTCGACTGCTTGCGTGGTGTCCGCACACTCCTTCATGCACATCTTTTAAGAGTACTCGACCTTCTTCGGGCGTGACACATCGCTGCAAGACGCCCGATATACTTCGCTTATAAAGCTCGCCCTTTACCACAGTGAAAGCCTTGGACCGTCGAATAACTCGCCTTGCTTCTACTGGATCCTCGGGTATTTCTTTCCTTGAAATATATGCAACATATACCTGCATCCAAGGGACCTGCACCACCATCACCTCATGTGACTTTTCTTCATCTCCCGATGTACTTACTTCTATTGCTAGTGGAGCCCCCAAGGCTTTTTTGAGCTTCTCTTTTTTCGTTGGCTGCTTCTTCGCCTTGGTTGATCTTTCACTTATCTCCTCCCAGAATACGCCGGGTGGTATTGCCAAACATTGCGACCCGATGTTTGCCAAAACGTTGGCTTCGTCGTTGCTGAGTCTGCTAATATGATTCACTTCGCACCCATCAAAAAGTTTCTCGAGTTCGTTGTATACCTCCTTGTATGCTATCATGCTGTCGTTGACTGCGTCACACTGGTTCATCACCTGTTGAGCCACTAGTTGAGAATCGCCAAACATCTTTAGCCGGGTTGCGCCGCAAGCTTTCGCCATCTTCATCCCGTGTATGAGTGCCTCGTACCCTGCCTCGTTGTTAGACGCGTTAGGAAACGTCATCCGTAGCACATACTTCAACTTATCTCCCTGAGGTGATACTAATATCACGCCTGCTCCAGCTCCTTCTAGCCTTTTGGACCCGTCGAAGTTCATGGTCCATGTTCTCGACAAGTCTGGAGGTCCCGTACTTTGCAGCTCCATCCATTCTGCGACAAAGTCTGGTAAGATCTGCGACTTTATTGCTTTTCTTTTTTCGTACGTGATGTCCCGAGGGGAAAGTTCTATTCCCCAGAGGGAGACACGACCCGTAGCCTCTGGATTGTTTAATATATTTGATAAAGGTGCCTCATTGACCACTATTATCGGATGCACCGAAAAATAGTGTCGCAACTTTCTTGCAGTTGTGAATATCCCATATGCCAACTTCTGATAGTGCGGGTACCGCTGTTTTGAAGGCGATAAAACTTCACTGATGAAATATACTGGCCTCTGAACTCCATGAAGTTTCCCTTCTTCTTCTCTCTCGACCACAAGTACCGTACTGACCACCTGAGGTGTGGCTGCAATATATAACAAGAGGGGTTCCTTTTCCTTAGGCGCTACCAATATTGGAGGTGTTGAGATTGTGCGCTTGAGGTCCTCAAAGGCTCTGTCTGCTTCTTCGTTTCACTCGAACTTCTCTCCTTGCTTAATCAGGGTGTAAAATGGCAACGCCTTTTCTCCTAGTCTGGCGATGAATCTGCTCAAAGCCGCGACTCGCCCAGTTAACTGCTGTATTTCCTTTAGCTTGGTTGGCTTCCGCATTGTTATTATAGCTTGAATTTTCTCTGGGTTAGCCTCGATTCCTCTTGCTGACACCAGAAACCCGAGAAGTTCTCCTGCAGGAACACCGAAAGAACACTTCGTCGGGTTCAGCTTGAGGCAAAACTTATCGAGATTGTCGAAAGTCTCCTTGAGGTCCTCAACCAAGGTTGAGCCCTGCTTTGTTGTAATGACGATATCGTCGATGTACACTTGAACGTTCTTGCCAATCTGCGTGGCGAGACACTTTTGCATCATCCGCTGATATGTTGCTCCCGCGTTTTTTAACCCGAAAGGCATTGTTCTATAGCAGAACACGCCATAGGGTGTTATGAAAGCTGTTTTGACTTCATCTTCTTCTTTTAGTCGGATCTGGTTATAACCAGAATAAGCGTCCAGGGAAGGAAAGACGTCCACGGCACTGCCGTGGAGTCGATAATTTGATCGATCCTCGGGAGGGAAAGTGATCCTTTGGACAATGTTTATTGAGACACGTGAAGTCGACGCACATGCGAAGGACCTCCGTGTTTTTCTTCGGGACCGACGACTGGGTTAGCTACCCACGTGGCTTACGTATGTAACTCTTTGATGAATCCGAGCTTCTCGAGTCGATTAATTTCGACGGCATTGCTTTGCGGTTTGGTTCCGAAAAACGCCGCAAAGGTTGTCCGATTGGCCCGGCCAATGGATCTAAGTTAAGGGGGTGCTCGGCAAGTTCCTCAGGTACTCCCGGCATGTCGGCTGGACACCATGCGAAGATTTCCCAGCGCTCACGGAGGAACTCGACGAGCGCGCTTTCCTATGCGAGGTCCATGTTTGTGGCGATAGCTGTCGTTTTCTTGGGATCTGTCGGGTGTATCTGCACTTCCTTTGAGTTTTTCGTGGTATCAAAGGTTGGTTCCTTGAGCGGCCTCCCTCCATCTGGCAACACGTCGTAGTCTGTTGTCAGCTTTGACGCCAGATATTCTGTTTGCATCCCGAAAGTTTCTGCCAGTCGATGAAAATCCTTGTCGCACTTATCCGCTAGTGCGAAGCTTCCTTTTACTGTGATCGAACCCTTAGGTCCAGGGAGCCTCCACAACAAGTATGTGTAGTGTGGTACCGCCATAAACCTGGCATACGCCGGTCGCCCTAGCAAAGCATGATACTGTGACGGGAAATCCACGACTTCAAATTCCGGCTTCTCTCTCCGTAATTCTCGCGGGGTTCCAAACTGAACGTCGAGACTGATCTTTCCCAATGGATAACTTGGCTTATCTGGTGTAATACCATGAAAACGCGTGTCGGTTGGTGTCAGATTCGCCAAGGATATATTCATCTTTCTCAAAGTATCTGCATATATGAGGTTCAAGCTGCTGCCTCCATCTATGAACACTCGTGAAACGTCGAATCCTGCAATTAGCGCCGGCAGGATCAAAGCCGATTGTCCTGGTCGAGGAACTTGCTGCGGGTGGTCCGCTATGGTGAAGCCGATGTCCTGCCCCGACCAATTCAGGTACTCAATTGTTGGTGGAGGCATCTTCTCTACCATAAAGACTTGTCGCGAAATTACTTTTTGAGCTCTATTGGATGGCCTGCCCTTCTGAATCATCGAGACCTCCCCATTGGTGTTGATATAGGGACCATTCATTGGAGCTGCCGCTATTTGCAACTGGTGTCGATTTTCGTCCGTGATTGCGGGAGGAGGTGGGAGATGAATCTCACTCCTTGGCCCCTGGGGGTTTCTATTTGCTGCCTGTGTATTGACATGCCCTGCGTACCTATTCAGTACTTGGAAAGTACGCCAGTCCTTTTGCAAATGTCCCGACTGTCTCTTCCCGTTATTGTCGAGGTAGAAATGCATTTGGTACGGTCCGTTCAACATATCTTCGGGAGATAAATACGGCCTCTGGAACCTTGGACCATTATTTTGCCTATTGGGACGAGGGCCATCCCTGTAATCGCTACGGTGCTCACCGCTCTTTTGAGAATCATCTCGACTGTTTCCTCCAGTATTTCCTCGTAAGCCGGCCGATACTTGGCCGGGACCATCATAATCTGGGAACTGTCGAGAAAAACGTCGTCTATTTTGAATATTTCGGTTACGGTCATCCTCAGGCGACCTATGCCGCTTGTTGTGAACAGCATCTTCTCCATCTGCCCAACGATTCGCTATCTCCATGAGTGCCGATATTGTTTTTGGATTAGTCCTTCCCAAATCCTCGACTAAATCGTTCCTCCTGATCCCGGCGACAAACGCATCTATCGCTCTTTCATCAGATATATTCTCTGCCGAGTTTTTGATAATGTTCCACCGCTGGATGTACGTCCTCATCGACTCGTCATATTTCTGTCGACAAGCTCTTAGTTGCTCTATTGACGCAGGTTTCTTGCATGTAGATAAAAAGTTCTTTACGAACATGTCCTCGAAGGTTTCCCAACTGTCGATAGATCCAGGTGGTAACTTTTTTATCCACGATCGCGCTGCTCCACTCAAGTGTACCTAGATGCTCTGCATGGCAGTTGCTTTGGTTCCACCCGTAAGTTTGACTGTCTCCAGGTAATCCACCAACCAGTCTTCAGGATCTTGCAATCCGTCGAACTTCTTGTAGTTGTCGGGTAATTTAAACCCAGACGGAACCCGTGTTTTACGAACTCGTCGAGTGAAACAAGGGAGGCCGCACATATCCTCCTCATCGACCTCTGGTGAGTGCCGGCGTTCTCTCCTTTCTTGTCGCGCCATGTCGACCCGCGCCTGTGTGGCTGTATCTCTTGCCGACGTTCTCGGAGGGTCCTGAACCACTACTGTGGGTCGTGGACTATTTTGTCTTGCCACGCCTTCGGGAGGTGTGCTTGTACTTGCGAATGCTGTCCCCATGACTCCAACTCCTGCCATAGCCATGTTATACAATGCTTCCCTTGGATCTCCGGGAGGTGGCCAGGATGCCAGTATGTAAGCCTGAGTCGCCATATATCCGGCTTCCGGTGTTTTTGGGATGATGTTTCCTCTTGTGTCTATCGACATAAAGGACATGTCGAGGTTTTGGACCAGATGCTCCCTCTCATCTTCAGGTATATTGTGCAGCCGAGATCTTGCCCTGTTGCGAGCTTCTCTATGACTATCTCCCGAAGTTCCTGATTGTCGACTCAGCTTAGCTCTGCGCCTACTCGACGCGGAAGCTGCTGCTTTTCTCTGCTCCAGTATCACCCTTTGTTTCTCCAGTTCTCGACCAGCACGCGCGAGCCTATATTGGTACGCTTGCAACTCTTCCACCGTCGCGGCGGTGGTCAATGGATTGGTACCGTTCAAAGCTGTTGTCGCCCTATCCCAAGCTGCTTGCGGTAGCTGCAACTTCTGGCGTGGTGTAGTCCCAACATACTTGGTCCCTAAACCTCGCGTAAGATCAGCGGGATCGACGTATGGATTTCCCAAATCATCGAAAGCCTCTGATGTTTCGTTCTCCGGATGGCTGGACTCGCCAATCACGTATACTTGATGATATGTTGGCCTTGATTTGTTTTCTTCTGGGTTGGTGACACCGTCGTAACGATCGGCGAAGACCTCCCGAATAAGGGTAGATTTGTCGATGAAACTATCGACACTATCTGAGTCACTGCTTATATTGGAGTCCGCAGACGACCCGAAGGACATGTTGCTGAAGATCTTGATGAATTTTCCGCTTGACGCGGGCTTGGTGTAGATTGACGGGAAATATTGCAAGCATTATAAGACTCTACACTGTCTTCCTTGTTGCTCAAACACTTTTACCAGAAAATATCTAGACTTTAGAGAGACCAATCATGCAAACCAAATTTCAACAAGCTCTACGGTAGTTCTCCACTAATAGGTTTAAACCACATGATGCAAGAGCTTAAACATGATCTACTTGAGAGCTCAAAACAATTGCCAAGTATCAAATTATTCAAGACAATATACCAATTACCACATGAAGCATTTTCTGTTTCCAACCAAATAGCAATAAATGCAGCAGCTTTCAACTTTTGCCATGAACATTAAAAGTAAAACGAAGAACACAAGTGTTCAAATGAAAAAGCGGAGCGTGTCTCTCTCCCACACAAGCATGATAGGATCCAATTTATTCAGAGAACTAAGATAACAAAATGAAAATAAAAGCACACAGACGCTCCAAGTAAAGCACATAAGATGTGGCGGAATTAAAATATAGTTTCACTAGAGGTGACCTGATAAGTTGTTGATGAAGAAGGGGATGCCTTGGGCATCCCCAAACTTAGATGCTTGAGTCTTCTTGAAATATGCTTGGGTGACCCACGGGGGCATCCCCAAGCTTAGGCTCTTCACTCTTCTTGATCATATTATATCATCCTCCTCTCTTGATCCTTGAAAACTTCCTTCACACCAAACTCAGAACAATCTCATTAGAGGGTTAGTGCGTAATCAAAAATTCACATGTTCAGCAAGGACACAATCATTCCCAACACTTCTGGACATTACCCAAGGTTACTGAAATTTAATGGAGCAAAGAAATCCACTCAAACACAGTAAAGGAGGCAATGTGAAATAAAAGGCAGAATCTGTCAAAACAGAACAGTCCGTAAAGACGAATTTTTCGAGGCACTTAACATGCTCAGATGAAGAAGCTCAAATTGAATGAAAGTTGCGTACATATCTGAGGATTACTCATGAATTTTTACAGAATTTTTAGATTCTCCTACAGAGAGAACAGCTCAAATTCGTGACAGCTAAAAATCTGTTTCTGCGCAGAAATCCAAATCTAGTATCAACTCTCTATCAAAGACTTTACTTGGCACAACAATGCAATAAAATAAAGATAAGGAGAGGTTGCTTCAGTAGTAACAACTTCCAAGACACAACAAAATAGTAGCAAAATAAAAACATGGGTTATCTCCCAAGAAGTGCTTTCTTTATAGCCATTAAGATGGGCTCAGTAATTTTAATGATGCTCTCGCAAGAAATAAGAGTTGAAGCAAAAAGAGAGCATCAAAAGCAAATAAGAAACACTTTTAAGTCTAACCCACTTCCTATGAAAATGAATCTTGTACACAAATAAATTCATGAAGAACAAAGTGACAAGCATAGGAAGATAAAACACGAGTAACTTCAAAATTTTCAGCATGTAGAGAGGTGTTTTAGTACCATGAAAATTTCTACAACCATATTTTCCTCTCTCATAATAATTTTCAATAGCATCATGAACAAACTCAACAATATAACTATCACATAAAGCATTCTTATTCACATGCATAAAAGTATCATTACTCTCCACATAAGCATAATCAATTTTATTAGTAATAGTGGGAGTAAAACTATCACAACCATCATTGTAATCATCATAAATTGCAGGCATGGTATAATCATAATAAACTTTATCCTCCATAGTAGGTGGCACCAAAATACCACTATCATTATAATCATCATAAATGGGAGGCAAAGTATCATCAAAGAAAATTTTCTCCTCAAAACTTGGGGGACTAAAAATATCACAACCAGCTTCCCCAAGCTTAAATTCTTCCATAGCATTAGCAATAATAATGTTCAAAGAGTTCATGCTAATAACATTGCTACAACTATTTTGCAAACAAAGTTCCATGGGTTTTTTAATTCTCTCTTCAAACACATCATGTCCTAATTCAATATAAAGTTCATAAAGATCTCTAATTTTTTTGTTGTTTTCCATTAAGCCTAACTAGTGAAAAATAAAAACAAGAAACAAAAAGATATAATTGCAGGATCTAAAGGAAATAGCTTCGAGCACTCACACACCAGCAACAGTGCTAGGAAATAGCTTAGTAGTCGGAGGATGTGAATACCTTTTACCTTACCTCCCCGGCAACGAGCGCCGGAAAATAGCTTGATGTCTACGCACGCTTCTATTCCTGTAGACAGTGTTGGGCCTCCAAGAGCAGAAGTTTGTAGAATAGCAGCAAGTTTCCCTTAAGTGAATCACCCAAGGTTTATTGAACTCGGGGAGGTAGAGGTCAAAGATATCCCTCTCAAGCAACCCTGCAATTAAGATACAAGAAGTCTCTTGTGTCCCCAACACACCTAATACACTTGTCAGATGTATAGGTGCACTAGTTCGGCGAAGAGATAGTGAAATACAAGTAATATGGATGATTGTAAGTAGTAATTGCAATCTGAAATAAAAAGGGCAGCAAGCAAACATGTAGCAGAACTTGTTGGAAACAGTGTTTCAATGCTTAGAAATAAGGCCTAGGGATCATACTTTCACTAGTGGACACTCTCAACAATGATCACATAACTGAATAAATAAATGCTACTCTTAAACACTCTCTTGTTGGATAACAAACACCATTCATTGTGTAGGGCTACAAAGTACACCTCAAGCCGGAGTAAACAAGCTCCACAACTTCATAAAGGAATCACACACGATGCGCACACTGTCACCATCACACCGTCGAGAGTGAATCCGGAGTTCATATTAAAGTAACCTCTAGAGTGCATAATAGACCGTTGCAATTTAGACCGAGTACTAACATAGCATACACACTGTCAACAATAGCTATGAAAGGGGGAATAGATCACATCGATACTATCATAGTAATAGTTAACTTTATAATCTACAAGAGATTACAATCATAACCTACGCCAAGTACTACATGATGCACACACTGTCAACTTTACATCATGGAGGAGGAATAGACTACTTTAATAACATCACTAGAGTAGCACATAGATTAATAGTGATACAAAGCTCATGATCACATAAAGATCACACCATGGGAGAGAGAGATGAACCACATAGCTACCGGTAGAGCCCTCAACCTCGGGGAGAACTACTCCCTCCTCATCATAGGAGACAGCAATGGCGATGAAGATGGCGGTGGTGTCGATGGAGATGACTCCGGGGGCAATTCCCCGTCCCGGCGGCGTGCCGGAACAGAGACTTCTGTCCCCCGAAACTTGTCTTCGCGATGGCGGTGGCTACGGAACTCTTCGTGGAATATCGTCGATCGTGTTAGGGTTTTCGGAGACGGAGGAATATATAGGCGAAGGGGCGATGTCGGTGGAGTCCCGAGGGGCCCACCCCATAGGGTGGCGCCGCCCCCCTCCTGGCCGCGCCGGCTGATGGGGAGGAGGCCCTGGGCCTCCTCTGGCCTAGTCCTTCTGGCTCCGTGAGTCTTCTGGCGAAATAGAATTTCTGTGATTTTTCTGGATTTTTCCGAGCACTTTGGTTTTTGGGCCTTTTACGCAATAAACGGACATAATAAACGAAGCGGCACTGTGGCATCTTGTTAATAGGTTAGTCCAATAAATGCCATAATATGATATAAAGTGCATATAAAACATGTAGCAATTGGTATAATATAAGCATGGAACATCAGAAATTATAGATACGTTGGAGACGTATCACTTGCCACCGAAGATGTCGACGATGTTGAACGTGCCATCGAGATCAGCTCCTTGTCGCCTCTAGTCCCCACAGACGGCGCCAATTGACAAGGTATTAACTTGTCAATGCCTACAGATTGTAGACTAGGGTTTTAGCGGAAGTAGAGGGCAAGTAGATCTCGAAGGTTTCAGCCGGAAAGGTACTCGACTGCTAGAAAAACTAGGGTTATGTTGACAATGAATCGATGCTTTCTTCGTCCCTCGACTCCCCCTTATATAGGAGGCGGAGCCGAGGGTGTCGTATTACACACGGTTACCAATTCCGGGGGGGCTCTCTGAATTCCACCCGTAGATTTACAAGTCATTACTCCTATTACAACTCTATGTTTCCAAACTATTTCTTAACTGGGCTTCCGGGCTTCATAAATCTTCGGGTCGTGGGCCTTCAATAAACCTCGGGTACCTTCTCTGGCAGGCCCATTGGGGATGCCTATGTCACCACCTTCTTCAACGTCTTCATCATCATCACCATGATCAAGGGGGAGTAGTCCACCTCTGGAATACGGGTTTGTGGCAGTAGCTTGATCTATTTATCTCATATTCTTCATAGTTCTTAGTGCCATATGAGCTACCTACATGATTATGGCCATATTTGTAATACATATGTGGTGGATCCTTATTGTATGATATTATGCTACAAGATCTGATCATATTATGTGCAAGATGTATTGATAGATGCATATTATGTACCCCGTTCTTAAGTATTTATTCTGATCCAACTTATATGCAAGAGCGTGTGTGGGGTGATGTGTGTATTAGATGGAGTAGCATGGTTTTAGTGATTGGATTGTTATAATAAATTCATGATCTATTATGATTTTGTCTTTTTTTTTGCTACCTCACTAGGAATAAAGTGAATGCATGTGCTATGTTCGTCACGTGACAAAAGTGATGATCTTGTTTGTTTAAGGTAGAATATTTGATATTCAAACATCATGTCAAAGTACTTATGGATATGCTCTGTTAATTCTTAATACAAGATTGCATGGAGTTTTCCCTTTCTTGTGGAGTATAAGAGAGATGTGTTGCATCATCTCTATGTTAGGACATGATGCCCATATGGATGTGTATCTTTCACATGTTATTGCTTTGCATCCTCATATCTCATTGATGAATTGCTATTTGTCCACTACAACTTAAAAGAGAGAATAGTCAAGTGAACCCATAAACCCCGGTCCACTTTTTATCATAAGAAACACCTTTATCTTTCTTTTATTTTGTTTTCTATTTGCTGCACTATTTTAATCCGAAAATACAAAAAATATTTACTTTTCTTATTTGCATCCAAAACACCCAAAACAATCAACCCCTTTACTGTTTTTACTTAGTTACTTTATTTTATCTAGTTTTACTCGCTTTATTATTACTTGTGTTTTATTTACTTACAAGAAACATTGTGCTTGACAACCACACGGTGGAGTTGGGGACACAAAGCTTTATTCTACTTTGCAGGATTGCTAGAAGAAGAGAGAAGAGACCGCTCTTTGCTCAGTTCCCCGAGAGTTTGATATAAACCCTCGAGTCACCCTTGTGGGGAAAATACTCTGCTGACACAACACTCTGCACTTTGAGTCCCAACGTCATCAAGACATTTTCTGGCGCCGTTGCCAAGGAGTAATGAAGACACTCCATCAAGCCCCGTCAAGCGCCATCAAAACATTTTCTGGCGCCGTTGCCGGGGAGCTAAAAAGAGTTACATCATAGTGGTTGCTGCGTAAGAGGTATTTTCTGACGTTGCCGTGAAGAATCTTCTTACAACTGCGTCTCACTTAAGCTTGGGGAGGTAACACCACTGTGAGCTTTCTTATCTATTTTAGATTTTGCATCGTATTTTATTTGTCTTGTTTTTAGTCTTTGCTTGTTAGTTTTTTTTCATAAAAATTGAAAAAGCATAAAAATTAGTAGTAACTATCTTCTGAAAACCATGGGGGAAAGAAATACTAAGTTGTGTGATTACACAAACACTCCTAATGATCATTTATTGCTAAACATATCACTACACCTGAGATAACTGCTGAAAGTTTTGAAGTAAGTCTTGGGTTATTAAATCTTATAACTAGTGAACAATTTGGTGGTAGTGCTAGTGAAGATGCCTCTATGCATTTACATGATTTCTGTGAAATCTGTGATGGGCAAAAGTTTAAAAATGTGGAAAACAACATTGTCAAGATCAAATTATTCCCATTTTCGCTTAGAGGAAAAGCTAAAGAATGGTTATTATCATTACCTACTGCTAGTATTAATTCTTAGGATGATCTTAAAGAAGCTTTCATTAAAAAGTATTACCCACATGTTAAGATCTTACTTAATCGAAATAGCATCCTATCATTTAGACAAATGATAATGAACATGTAGCAATAACTTGGGAAAGAATTAAAAATATGCTTAGAACTTGCCCATCACATGGAGTTAATGAATGGACTATCTTACACTCTTTTTATAATGGGTTAAACATAATGTCAAGAAGCATGATAGATTCCGCTGCGGGGCGGGGGGGGGTGTGCTTTTTTGGGTAAAATTGTGCCTGAAGCTAAAGCCATATTAGAAAGCATGCTACACAATTATAGTCAATGGCTTACTGATAGAGCACCTAATCCCACCAAGAAAGTGCATTCAATTGAAGAAGAAAATCCTATATCTAATAAAATTGATGCCATACTTGCCTACATAGCCAAGCAAAATAATGATAATGTCCCTCTACAAGAATTAGTTGGAAACAACAATGAAAATATGGATGTTAATTTTATAAAAAACTTTGGCAACAATGTGTATGGGAACAACTACAATAATTCTTATGGCTGGCCACCTTATGTTCCCAACAAATATGCTAGTGGTATTAACTCTAATGAATTAGAAAACACCATTAGATCTTTTATTGCTACACAAAAGGAGTCAAATAAAGAATTCATAGCAAAATTTGAAAGGCAGGATGCTTTGATTGATAGAGTTGAGCTCCTAACACAAGAAGTTGTGTCTTTCACAAATCTCTTACAACAAAAGAGTCATGAAGAAACAATTAAATATGTGCAAAAAGTTATAGATAAATCTTGCAAAGCTTTAAATTCTACGGATGAAAAAGAAACTCTTATGCTTGCTAATGATAAACAGACTGAAGAAGTTAAAATGCTTAGTGAAGTAAGAGAACCACTTTTGGATCTTGATAAATTTAGCTTGCATGAATTGATTGCTATACTTGAGAAATTGCTAAAGATCCCACTATCAATGTCAATCAAGCTGGTTTTGGTTCCTATATTGCTAACTATGTCATTAAAGAAAAGATTCAAAGATACAATAATGAGTCTATGATACCACCTAAGCTTGCGTGGATCCCCAAGACCTTTATTTTTATTGATAAAGAAACACATCATGCAGTTCTAGATTTAGGATCTAGTGTTTCTGTCATATCTAAAGAGCTATATGAATTACTTAATCTCAAAAATATGAAAAACGATCTATTGATTTATTACTTGCTGATGATTCAACCAAAAAGGCTTTAGGAAGAGTAAATGATGTAATAGTGAATTGCATATGATATATCTACCTATTGATTTCATTGTTATGGACATGGGTAACAATACCTCTAGTCATATAATCCTTGGAAGACCTTTCCTGAGAACAACATGAGCTATCATTGATTCTAAAGAAGGAAATGTCAAGTTCCAATTCTCACACAACAAGTGTATGGAGCACTTTCCGAGGAAGAAGGAGGTAGAATTCAAGCTACCACATAATTTCCATGACACTTGAAACAATTAAGTAAGCCTAGTTATATGGCTATAAAGAAAGCGCTTTACGGGAGGCAATCTGAGATGTTTTTATATTTAGTTTTTATTTTACATGCTTGTTGTAGAATGCTAGTTTTCTTTTAGTTTACTCTCTGGTTTTTAAATAAAGTATCAAGTTTTTACCCATTTGGATGTTTAAAGTTGCAAAAATAATATGAAGTTGTTGTTTTCTGCGCTGCACTTTTTAGCGCACGATTTTTTGATTTTTTTTGGTAAGTCCTAAAATCTTGCTAAATTCATAGTAGTTGTAACTTTTCATCCTCTAGCTGTATCTTCTAAAATCGTGGACAAGTGAATCCATGAACCCCAGTCCATTTTAAATCACTAGAAACACCTTTCCAACACTTTTACCATGCTTTACAATTTCCATTATTATTTAATCCAAAAATACAAAAAATACTATCTTCACATACACACACAAAACTCAAATACCCTTAGCTTTTTCTTGTTTATATTTAGTTTACTTAAGTTATTACTTTACTTTACTTCTTACTTGTATTTCTTATTACTAATACGAAACCTTGTGCTTGACAACCACACGGTTAAGTTGGGGACACAAGGCAAGAACTTTATTTTATAGGTTGCTAGAAGAGGAGAGAAATAAGACAGCTTCTAAGCCAATTCCACGAGAGTTCGATATAAACCCTCGAATCATCCTTGTAGGGAAAATAGGCTTGTTACAACACTTTGCACTTGGAGTCCCAACGAATTGGTACACACAGATTGTTGCCATCAACACTGTCTTCTTAAATGAAGACCCATCATCCTCGAGGGATCCCACTACCAGTCCCCACTACCGAAGCTTCCCACCGACCAAAACACCTACCCAATCCGCAACTCCTCCATGGCGAAGCGCGCCTGCTGGTTTCGGCCTGGATGCAACGACCACGAGGCCAGCGGGTCTCAGTCCGACGGTGGGGTGCCAATGGAGGCCATCGCTTCTTCTGCACGCCCCCGCAGAACCCACCACACCCACCTCCTGTGCCGCGCTCGGAGCGGCGTGTCTACATGGAGGTGGAGACGGTCCGACAATTTGAATAGTCTGGCATGCCTCTGCGCAAGTCGGATGTCCACCTGCCACATGGGTGGCACTTGAACCAGGTGTGGGTGTCGGTGCCCGCCATCCCCGCACGCAACCCTACTCGCCGCTGGGAGATCCTGCAATGGTGGGCCTACCTATCGTCGGATTTGCTACGAGATCGCACCTACACCGTGGATTCGTCATTTTGGGCTAGGTGGTTCGAGGCCGAGCACGAGGAGCGGCGGAAGAGCATCGAGGCACACCTCGAAGCCCTCGAGGCAGACGATGTGGACTACAAGGAGCAGGAAGCGCACATGCAACTGGTCGCGCCTACCGAGGTGCTACCGCAGGTGGCCTTGAAGGAGGAGGAGGACGCGCCGCCGGAGGAATGGCCCGGCTACGTCTTCCCCACTTCACGCCCGGGCTAGCTCGACTGGTTGCAGTACCGCGAGACCGCCACCTATTAAGTGGAGCCACTCCCCTAGGCGCCGGCGTTGCCGCCGAAGGACGATGACAACCTCGACTATGAGCCGATGGATGAAGGCTGAGTTCATGGAGGAAGAGGCCTTGCACACGCCATGGCAATCTCCGAGGTAGAGGAGCACGCCAAGTGGATTGGCCTCGAGGAGGCTATACAACGCTCACAGCAGGAGGACGCGCCGACGGCAGCACCGCTAGCAGTGCCCCCTTCCTCCTCTGGCGGCCAATGTGTGGCCGCCGGAGAGGAGGACTAGGACTGGTTGGACCGACTGCGAAGCCGCATTATCCACATTTTTCTAAAATATAAAATGGTGCACTTTTGTGTCCCAAAATACATGTAAGTTGAGTTTTTTTCTTTATAATTTGCTACCAACTTTTTTTTGCGGTTCGGGACCGTTGGGGCTCCTGGCACCTAAAAACGGACCAATGCTAATTTTGTATCCGCGGTGCACTACATACAGATCGAAATGGATCTGTTTTGTGTCTAAAACACGGTGGCCCGTTGAAGATGGCTTAAGAGACTCAGACTTTTGGCTCGTATTGTGTTTATCGACCTACTATTATGGCACGTTATTTTTTTCATGCCAGTATTAAAGATTTTGTAGTAACGTAGGGGTGTATGCGTCCTTACACACAAGCTGCTGCAAATAGATGGTCACATACGGTCAATTCTGAGGCCAGATCATCATGGAACTCCTCCATTCACCGTCAATGCAGAGGGTACCAATCTGCATGTCCATATCTCAAGAACTCGAGGTATTGGCAATTTCGAGTGCCACAGTTCAATTCTTACAACTTTTGGCTGAACAGTAAACTTAAATCTTCACAAACATCGCAAAAGTGCACACTTCCCGTTACATTGGTCCAAAAATGGCATCTTGCTTTTCGTTTCACCGATCCATTCTCTGATCTGAGGTTTTCAAGAGCAAGAAGCATGTTCTAACTTTGACTGTTTACCTCGGCATGAGGCCAATGGCGTCGGGAGATGAGAATTCCTGCTGCGCATCGATCGGGAGATTAATTAACCACATGGTAACAGACTGACAGTGTAATAAACAAACGGGATTTAAACCCTAGCCCGTTTCTTCAACGCTTGCAACCAAACGCTCACGCCATCTCCTTCTCGAGGCCGAAGAAGAAGAATCTGTCATGGACAATTTCACCATTTCCCAGACGACAGGTAACAGAGTGAGCAGTAAAAAAAAAGGTGGCATGGTGGACACGGACTTGCGAGCCAGCGCAAGACAACAAAAGCACACTGCTGCGATTTGGTTATGGTCAAACTCAAACATGGAAACACTATATAATTGTGAACCAGTGGTACCATCAGCATATATAGAGCTTAGCATTCTTTTTGGTTGAAAATAGTTAAAAGGAACTTTTAAAATTTCAGTTCAAGGATTGCTCCATCGTGGCATTAGTATGTTTATAATTTATTTCTTATGGATCAATTCACGCTCAGTTTTCTTTTTCAATAGAGCTTTTATTACACCTAAAAGTTAGCATCACTCAGATACAACTCAAGAGAGTTTACACACGGCCTCTTCATAGTAGAATACACACAAGCCTCAAGTACCAAAAATAATTTGACAGAAAAAGCGTATAACAAGATAACATTATGTACATACGCCTTCATAAATTGGTCTGTATTGTCTGTACGTTATATAGACGGTCATGAACAGAGCAAGTGAGTACATTTATATTGAGTAGAGCTTCTTCTAAATTTTACTTCGAGTTTATCATGCATCTAATACTTAATAAAAAAATTGTACCTTTTTTGCAGAATACCTTCAATTTCGCATTCCAATGTTCTCAGTGTATTTGTGGAAGAAAAATCATCGCCATAACATCCAATTTATGAACTTGGAAACCCTGGGATTCAAAGAGTTTTGTTTGCTTTGGAACATGGTAGCACTCTAGAATCATAAGGATCGAAGTGTATCATGTGAGAACAATATTCTAGTTATTAGAAACTCACACTCACCAGTTCTGAATGGGGCTTCGCATGGAAATTTAAACCCAAGCATGGTGTAGTGGCATTTTGGAGCACGAATGGTTTCATAGGAATTTTTTTTTGCACGGGCTTAGAAAACTCTTCAACATAAATATACCAACTGAAAAACAATTGTTGATGATTATAGAGGCCTCTTTGCTTTAAAGGATTTTCATATGAATTTTGGATGATTAGAATCCCTCATGATGACCATCAAAAAAATCCCTCATTATTTTATTATTTTGGTCATTTGATTCATAAGATTGAATAGTTTTCCATAGAGATTGCTTTGTGCTACATCTCATAAGAAATTTAACATCCACACAAACCTTTTACAAAGAATCATTTGTTTTTCTTGAGACACGCTCCAATGAACCGAAATCATGTAGGATTGATATAGACGTGATATTCCAATCATGTGATTTTCCTATAGTAGCATGTTTTACAATCCTTCATTCTTGGCAATGGTTGTAGTTCTAGTGCGCTGGTGCTTTGGGGCCTTAGCATAGCGATTTACCGTTTGTCTACTACAACAAACTCTACTATGATAAGCTCTACTCAGCTCCGGCGATTGACAAACAAGGACGCACCTTCAGCTCGCGCTAGTAACTCTAGTCATTGCTAGGTGATATAAAGACCTATAGATGATTATCAATAGGTCTAGTCGTCGCTAGCTCTAGTTAGAAAATGAGCATTTTTTTTCTTTCAGCTTTACATATCTTAATCACAAAATCTGGCTCCACTGAAGTTTTTTCATGGTATCTCTACCATGTACTATTTATTACTATAAATATATATGTGATATTGATTGTTAAAAGAAAACTCAAGAAAGTTTACACAACACCTCTGCATAGTAAGATACACACAGCCTCAAGTAGCAAAAATAAATAAATAGAAAAGAGCATATAACAAGATAACATGAAGATCTCAACGAGCACCTATGGATACGGGTGGATCCGAAGATTACGCTTCTACCCATGTGAGATAAAAATATCACTGACCCCTTACACACCTCTATAAATATGTATGTGTTGTCCATACGTTCTAAAGACAGCCATGAACATAGCAAGTGAGTACATCGATATTGAGTAGAGTTTCATCTAAACATTACTTCAAGTCTATCATGCACTTAGTACTTGATGAAAATTTTGTACCCCCTCCATTCCATAAAAAATCTCGTAGTTTTAGTTTAGAAAAATGGTAAATTTAAACTAAAACCACGACACACGGCGTCACTTATTATGGATCGGACGAAGTACCCTTTTTCACTAAACAAAATACCTTGAATGTTCTCAATTTATTCGTGAAAGAAAAATCATCGCCACAACATCCAATTTGTAACTTGGGAACCTTGCGAATTATAGAGTTTTGTTTGCTTTGGAACATGCTAGCACTCTGGAACCATGAGGGTCAAACTGTATCACGTGAGAACAATTTTGCAGTTATGAATTTAAACCCAAGCAAGGCGTAGCGACATCTTTGGAACACGAAAAGTTTCATAGGATTTTTTTTGCATGGGTTTATAAAACTCTTCAATATAAATATACCAACCGAAGCACAATTGTTGACGATTATAGCGGCCTTTTTGATTTAAAGAATTTTCATATGATTTTTTGCATGATAAAAGTCCCTCATGAATTTTATTATTTTGATCATTTGATTCATAGCATTGAATAGTTTTCCATAAGGATTGCGTTGTACAACATCTCGTACTACAACAAACTCTACTACGATAAGTTTTGCTCAGCTCCCGCGATGGAGGGGCAATGACGGCGGCGTGCCTTCATCTCGCGCTAGTGTCTCTAGTCCTCGCTAGGTGGTCTAAAGACCTATTTGTATTTTTTATTACTTTTTAAGCTTTCGTATACTATAGATGATTATCAATAGATCGGTAGACTTTTCGCAAAAAAACCATATATGCTTACTTTCCTAGGGAATTCATCCGCTGAAAAAATAGTTAAAAATATAGACATTATAATAAGAAAAATGTAGAATCCACCTACATGACACACATGAAAATTGGAGACTCGTGAACTTGCAATTTGCACCGAGCACACCTCTTCTTTGGATAACGCATTTATCAGTGGGTTCTGTAACCTGTAACATGTTTAGGAAGATCTCCTTAGACTGGCCATAGTGCTAGTATCATATGTAGTATCATGCATCTTAGGCCCACAAAAATGCTGATGTGGCATCTAATTAATGAGGAGAGATTAGATTAGAGTAACATAGGTGGGTACTGTATCATAGCGCACGTTACGAGAAAGTCTAATGCTAAATAGATCTTGTACACACATTTTGTATTGGGATTCTACAAAACAATAAATTTAGAAGATTATGAAACTACTCTATAATACCACCCACTATAGTGATAGTATCATAGACAGGTATCATATGCATGATACTACAATATGATACTATACACTATGACCAGCCTTATACAATGCACAAGAAGTCAAGAACACTCTTGAGAAACAAAACCTTTCCACTCTCAGAAACCAAGAAGAGGCTGCAATTAAAGAGCTTGTGGCGCAGAGGGGAAGACAACACCCTAAAACCAACCTCTTCTTCGGACATCCTCTCAGCTCAAACAACTACAAAACCATTGGTTGTTGGGGTCTTTGAGAGATGAGCTGTGGCATAAGAAAAGTGAAATGTGGCTGGTTGCCCCAAGCTAAGCTATGGTCCTCTCTAGCTTGTTTTGACATGTTTTGTGGCCTTGCCCATGTCCTCATCCGAGATACCCATGGATAAAAAACACCAGTGCAGGATTAGGAACAACTAGTGCTAGCTTAATAAGCTTAGCTAGCTCTAGTTAGCGCATTTTTTTTTCTTTCAGCTTTATATATCTTAATCACAAAACCTGGCTCCACTGAAGTTTTTTCAGTTTTCGGCATGGCTGGCTTGGAAGTCATATCATGGAGATATAATTGATGTGTGCTTTCAGATCAATTTGTCAATGATTGGGTTAGTCAGTAAGCATCAACAGGCAATATTGCAATGCAAGTTGCAGCTAATTAATCCTGTGCCAAGGAGAGAATGGAATCTTAGTCTGAATGGCCAGGGACGGTTTTTTTTTTTGTTGTATTGAATTGATTGCATGGGTATGTGGAAATGAGATCTGTGCCCATGGCACTGCGTGAGCTGACCTGGGAAGCCTTGCCTGATCCATCCATCCTGATCTGCAACCTTTAACACCCTGTTCTATTCGCAGAAAAAAAACACCCTGTTTTAGTTACAAAAATTGTACAGTACTTGTATTATTTTTGGTGTGTATAAAAGGCACGAATAAATTTGAAGATCTATCAATATGTCCTGGACTGGACCTTATTTATGTACAGTACCCTGTCCTTGACCAATATTTGCAGTGGGTGGTCCTACTCTTGTCACCACAATAATTAGATAAAACAAGGGGGCGCAGTCAATAGATTTAACTATTAGGATGATGCCATCTTGCCATCTTGGAGACTAATTATCCACAGGAACAGATCTTGATAGTTGACAAATCTCACAAATATTTTCGGAAAAAATCTCCATGAAAAATTTGAGTTTGACCCGCTAAATAGACAGCAACAAAATCACATGAGGCCATATTTCACAGAACTGTTGCTATCACGCACAGTGCAACTAGGTCAGCGGCGGCAGCGCAGCATGGACATGGCAATATTAAAAAGTTGCAGCCTTTCCTGCGACAGCTCACGGCTTCACAAGGCTTACATGGCCCTTTTGACATTGCGCTGGATTTTCTGTGCACGAGTAAGATGCACCACCGGTTCCACCAATCATCTTCGAGGTATATACTACCTCCGTTCCAAAGTTAACCAAGTTTTTATCAAAAATAATTAACATGCAAAATACATATTTAATATCATTAGATAGATAATGAAATAGATTTTTATATGGTACCTACAAAATATCATATTTATTGATAGATATTTTCAAAAGTTTAATCAAATTTTACTTGGTTTGACTTTTCAAAAAAAGCCTTAAACCTTAGGATGAAGGTAGTATAGTACATATATATTTATGGGATTATTTATCAACTCTAAAATACAACTAAACTGAATTTTTCCCCTCGCGGTCTAACCAGATTTATATGTTAATAAAATGACTCTACTATCCCAAAAAGCAAACAACTATAAAAAAAGACCAGATTTATATGTTAATAAAATGCCTCCACTATCCCCAAAAAGCAAACAACTATAAAAAATAATGCTAAGCAAGGCAAATAACAAAAAATGTAAATAACTTTTTGCATTATCATGAAACAACAAAGGAATACACTACCTTTCAGCTAAGGGACCCAGGCTCGCATCCTCCTCCTTCTGCACGTGACACATGTACCTAGTGGGCCCACCCACCACCAACCAGGCGCTGTGTTTTCATCCTCCTCTGCTCATTCCTTTCCTTTCTATTCTCCCCTCGACCCTTATTCCTCCGTTACTCTACCCAGTTTGTCACTAGTTGCTACAGTCTCGCGGCCCTACCTCGCCCCCATCCCCGATTCCGCGAGGCATCAATTTCCTGCCGCTGCTTGCTAGCGCATTAGCATCGATGCTGTGCCATCCACCCTCCACGCCCCATGCCGCTGCTCGTCCGTCCTCCATGCCACATGCCGCCGCTGAGTGCCGACCCAGATCGTTGTCGTTGCGAGTGCACCACCCCAAATCTCTCTTCTAGGTTGATACTACAAGGCTTACGAAAAGGGACCCCTGCTTCCAACAGTGACCGCACTATCTACCAATGCTGGTCATGGGTGCTCCAAGGATCCAACGTCACATGCGGTTGCTACAATGAAGGCCGCTCCAGCTGCAGTCGTGAGTGCTGTAAAAGGTTCAGCGCGACTCGCCGCTTGCTTTCAGCGAAGGCCACCACTGCTGCCATCGTCGACCGCCTTGCTGCAAATGGTGAGTGCCGCTGCTACTTGCTGCCACCGAAGGCCATCGCTGTTGCCACCGATGGGTGTTGTTGCTACAAAATCAGGTCACCGATGCTACAAGGTATGCGCGCTGCGTCGATTTACTGCAAAGCAAAGACTCTCATTGGTGCCTCCGTCGGAGGCGTTGCTGCAAGCCAGAGGCTGCTGCTACAACTTGACCCGCACCATCGTGTAAAGCCGGAGGGGGGTGTGATATCGCTATGTAGGGAGAGCTTCGTCGTCTGTGATGGCACATGTTATGGGCAATGAGGATTCTGCCTCGAGCGAACAGGTAGCTGCGAGGCAAACACGGGGGATTTTTTCCACCGGACAAGGTGTGCAATATGAATGAGATGTGGCGGTTTTGGTGTGTGGATCGAATGGTTTGGGACCTAGGGGATCGGGGCGTTGGATCCTCTTGATGGGATTCGTAGCATAGAAAACAAAAATTTTCCTACCGCAAGAACGAATAACAAGCCAAGATCCAATCTAGAAGATGGTAGCAACGAGAAGATCATGAGACTAACCCTCGAAGATTTCCAAAGCCTACGAGATTAGATCTCGTTGTTGATGTAGTCGATCACTTGCCGCTTTCAAAAGCGCGTAGAAGATCTTGACGGTGCCACGGTTGGGCGGCACCTCCGTACTCGGTCACACGTTCGGTGTTGATGACGACGTCCTTCTCCCCGTTCCAGCGGGCAGCGGAAGTAGTAGATCCTCCTCGGAATCCCGACAGCACGACGGCGTGGTGGCGGTGGTGGTGGAGATCTCCAGCAGGGCTTCGCCTAAGCGCTACGGGAGAGAGGTAGAGGAGGAGGTGGTGCTAGGGTTTGGGAGAGAGGGAGGGGTGCGGCCAGGGCAGCCTTGATGTGGCCTTGATGTGTCCGGCCAGCCTCCCTCTCTTCCTCTTTATATAGGTGGAACCCCAAGGTGCAGCCCAAAAGTTCGAATAAGACCCCAATTTGAAACCTTCCATATGGACGAAACCTAGGGGAGGTGGGATTCCTCCCTTTCTTTCCCCTATGGCCGGCCATGGTGGTGGAGTCCACCATGGACTCCTCCTCCCTTAGGCTGGCCGGCCAGGGTTGGTGGAGTCCACCCGGGACTCCACCTTCCATGGTGATTTCTTCCGGAAAGTTCTAGAACATTCTAGAACCTTCCATAAATACACCGGATCATTTTCAAACTTGGAAAATGACTTCCTATATATGAATCTTATTCTTCGGACCATTCCGAACCTCCTCGTGATGTCCTGGATCCCATCCGAGACTCCGAACAACATTCGAACTCCATTCCATATTCCATATCTACTTAAAACGACATCAAACCTTAAGTGTGTCACCCTACGGTTCGTGAACTATGCAGACATGGTCGAGACACCTCTCCGACCAATAACCAATAGCGGGATCTGGAGATCCATAATGGCTCCCACATATTCAACGATAACTTAGTGATCGATTGAACCATTTACATACGATACCGATTCCCTTTGTCACGCGATATTTTACTTGTCCGAGGTTCGATCACCGGTATCTCCATACCTAGTTCAACCTCGTTACCGACAAGTACTCTTTACTCGTACCGTGGTATGTCATCTCTTGTGATCTTAATGACATGCTTGCAAGCTAATCAGACGACATTCCACCGAGAGGGCCCAGAGTATATCTATCCGTCATCGGGATGGACAAATCCCACTCTTGATCCATATGCCTCAACTCACACTTTCCGAATACTTAATCCCATCTTTATAACCACCCATTTACGCAGTGGCGTTTGATGTAATCAAAGCATCCTTCCGGTGTAAGTGATTTACATGATCTCATGGTCGAAGGACTTAGGTAACTATGTATCGAAAGCTTATAGCAAGTTTGAACTTAATGACTTGATCTTATGCTATGCTTACTATGGGTGTGTCCATCACATCATTCACCTAATGATATGATCTTGTTATTAATAACATCTGATGTTCATGATCAGGAAACCATGATCATCTATTAATCAACAAGCTAGTTAAAAGAGAGGCTTACTAGGGACTGTGGTTGTTTACACAACACACATGTATCAATGTTTCCGGTTAATACAATTATAGCATGGAGTGTAAACATTTATCATGAACACTAAGATATAACAATAACTATTTTATTATTGCCTCTCGGGCATATCTCCAACACCTCTGAAGAACTCCCAACAAGGACCAAAAGCAAAACATATAATAATGACAATGCAAATAGATATTATTTTCATATCATAAAAACAAATATAAAAAGAATATAATTATATGTTTGTTTCCATTATCATAAAAGCAATGACAACATTTTAAATAAAAAGAATGTAAACAAATCTTTGTTTCTATTATCATGAAATCTTGGCAAAGATCGTGTGAATGTGCAGTTATGCTTCGGATGCTTTGCCATGGAATAGATCGACTCAGTTCCCCTTCTTTTCCGGTGCACTCGCTTTGTATCTCCGACACATAAGGAAGGAAGCGGTGGGAAGAAAGCTACCCTAGCCTCTGTCCGGTCGATCATTCCGCTAGCATCTTGCATTCACGCCTCCGTTTGACTTAGTCATATCTGCCTCGCAGCGGGTCAGCACCTCCAAAAGAAAGGAAGGGAGGACTTCAAAAGATAATGCAAATTGATATTCATTTCCATAGAAAACAAAAATAATGTAATTTTTTATTTGTTTCCATTATTGTTATCATGAAAAGAAAACCGAACAATAAAACCCTATCTAAATAAATATCGGTGTGCATTATAATGGAAAAGAAAAAATATAAAAAATATAAATAAATATTTGTTTTCCATTATCATTAGAAAAAAAACAAACAAAAAAGGGAAATGAAACAAATATTTTTCTTCCAAAGCACACGTGCAAAAAGACAGCTCCTGCACAAACCAGTCAAGCCAATAATCATTCAGACAAAAACTTTAGCTTTAGCTTCATAAAAAACCAAAACCGAAAAGCCATAACACCAGACTGCATTTAAATTGGGAAAAAAAGTCAATGCCCAAACCCTGGTTGCAGCAACAACTTTACAGCCCACTGTGTGTGCCCCAGGGGGCAAAAACTAACAGTAAAGCCAATAATAAGGCACCAAACACTTTGTTTTTACTCGGTGGATTGGATGGTTGTACTAAAGCACACACACCCAGCCAGCCAGCCTCACTAAAATAGTGCCAGTACTTTTTTCTGCTCCAAATTAAAAAAAGAGAAGCTGGTGTTGGTGTGCTGCTAGTAGTTCCTGGGAGTGAATGCAGCCTCCTCCTCTTCATGAGGGGATGCCGATGCATTTAGTGCCACTTGCAAGGAGTTTGGTGAGAGGGGGGAGGGTCTGAGTGAGTGAGCTCGTTGCAACCCTATCCTCCAAGGAGTTCAGTTCTTGCTGGATTTCCATCTCAGTGGGCATTGATGATGAGTGAGTGAGTGAGTTCTTGGTGCTGTGCAGAAAGCAGAGAAAGTGGAGTCAAATCTTTCTTTGGGGTTTTCTTTTCTTTAATTTGAGTTCTTGATCCTGCCAACAAAAAGCGAAAGACCCCGGCTTTTTGCTGAGAAAGGTGGAGGGTGCTGTCATTGCATTTCATTTCAAGCTCTCTCCTCCATTTCCGCTTCGGAGGAAGTATTTTCTTCCCCCAATCTCAAATCCAAGATTTTTTTGAGGTTTCTGCATCCATCAGCCACAGTTCTTGGTTGGGGAATTGTTCCGGTGGTGCTGACACTTCTGATCCATTTTTCCTCCAAGGAGAGATCCGGTTTGTTTTCTTCCCCACCCAGAGCGGCGGCATTTCCTCCGCGCTTGTTTGATCCAAAAATCTCCCCAGAAATCTCGGGTTTTTCCGCTCCACTCACCCGTGCCTCACTGATCCAAACCGCCATTGGAGGAGCTGCGATTTCTCGGTCGCCGATCCGGGAACTCGGGGGACGCCGGCCCATGCCATGCATCTCTCCCTGTGGAAGCCGCTCTCCCACTGCGCCGCCATCCTCCTCTCCAAGAACAACCGGCGCCGCGGCGGCCATGGCGGCGGCAATGGTGTCCGCGACGACCCATCGTCGTTCCTCCGGCAGCTGCGGGACGCGCTCGACGCCGCGTCGGAGGAGGGCGCGCTCTGCCCGCCGCCGGAAGCCGCGGACGCCGACGCGGACGCCGCCGTCACGCGCTCCCGCTCCCTGGCGCGGCTGCGCGCGCAGCGGGACTTCCTCCGCGCCACCGCCCTGGCCGCTGCCGCCGGCCCCTTCCGATCCATCTCCGACCTGCCGCTCCTCGCCCACGCCATAGCCACCTTCCTCTCCATGTACCCGGACTACGCCTCCACCTCCGACGTCGACCGCCTCCGCCTCGACCACTACTCCCACCTCGCCGGCAGGGTCTGCCTCGACTACTGCGGGTTCGGCCTCTTCGACTCCAGCTGGGACTCCTCGTCGGCCTCCTTCACATTGTCCGAGCTCAATGCCAATCTGAGCAACCACGCTCTCTACGGTGGCGCTGACCCTGGCACGGCTGAGAACGACATCAAGGAGCGAATCTTGGAGTACCTGAATGTGCCCGCCAGTGAGTACGCGCTGGTGTTCACAGTGAGCCGGGGGTCGGCGTTCAAGCTGCTTGCTGAGTGCTACCCGTTCGAGAACAACCGGAGGCTGCTCACCATGTTCGACCACGAGAGCCAGTCGGTGAACTGGATGGCGCAGAGTGCACGGGCCAAGGGCGCCAAGACGCGTGCTGCGTGGTTCCGTTGGCCCACCCTGAAGCTCTGCTCCACGGAGCTGCGGAAGGAGATTGTGGGCAAGAGGAAGGGCAGGCGTCGGGATTCCGCAGTCGGCTTATTTGTGTTCCCTGCACAGTCTCGGGTGACCGGTGCCAAGTACTCCTACCAATGGATGGCGCTGGCGCAGCAGAATGGCTGGCATGTTATGCTCGATGCTGGTGCACTTGGTCCCAAGGACATGGATTCGTTGGGGCTCTCGTTGTTCCGGCCAGACTTCATCATAACCTCATTCTATAGGGTGTTTGGTTCAGACCCAACTGGATTTGGTTGCCTTCTGATCAAGAAGTCGGTTATTGGGAGCTTGCAGGGGAGGAATGGCTGTAATGCTTCTGGGATGGTCAGGATTGTTCCAGTTTTTCCACAGTATCTCAGCGACTCCATCGATGAATTTGATGCGGTGGAAACGGAGGGGCTTGAAGATGACCCTTGCACCCCCAAAGATGAAAATCCAGTTCCGGATATCCGGAATGGGTCGCAGCTGCCAGCATTTTCAGGTGTGTACACGTCTGCTCAGGTCAGAGAGACGTTTGAGAGCGACCCTGGTCGTGACAGCAGCTCGGATAGGGATGGAGCGAGCACCATTTTTGAAGAAACAGAGAGCATATCTGTTGGTGAAGTGATGAGGAGCCCAGCATTCAGTGAGGACTGTTCATCAGAGAATTCTTTTTGGGTTGATGTTGGCCAGAGCCCACTGGGATCGGAGAAGTCTGGTCAGTTCAAGAAAGGGAAACTGGGATCACCATTACCATCGTCTTGGTTCACTGGCAGAAAGAGTAACAAGAGGATGTCGCCTAACCTAACGTCTAGGATATCAAGGAGCCCACTTTATGATGGCAATGTGATATCTTTTGATGCCGCTGTACTATCAGTTTCACAAGATGTTGACTGCCTCAGGGAAGACCCTGAAGAAGAAATCTATGAGAATGGCCGTAGAAATCATTTCAGGCAAGTTAGTGAAATCCAGGAGGAGCCGGAGGTTGAAGAGGTTGTTTGCCAACGTGCCATGAACGGTCTGGATCACAAAGAAAGTGCGATAAGAAGGGAAACTGAAGGGGAATTTCGTCTTCTGGGAGGCAGGGACGGAAACAGCAGATTTACTGGGGGCCGGCTCTTCGGTGTTGAGGAGATTGATGGAGCTATAAGCATGGGTCGCAGGGTTTCGTTTAACACCGATGCGAATATGATTGCTGACAGGCTACATCGGGCCTCAGATGCTGCTGAAGCTTCTGGATATCCATTTCGTGAAGATGATGGTTGCATAAGTGATGGCTACGATGATGACGCTCAAGACTGGGGCAGGAGGGAACCGGAGATAATTTGCAGGCACATTGATCATGTTGATATGATGGGGCTCAACAGAACAACTCTTAGGTTAAGGTACCTTATCAATTGGCTAGTAACTTCCCTGTTGCAGCTGAGGCTGCCAGGCTCAAAAGATGTTGATGGAGTCCCTCTTGTCCACATTTATGGTCCAAAGATTAAGTATGAAAGGGGAGCGGCTGTTGCTTTCAATCTGAAGCAAACTGGTGGCAATTTTGTTAATGCTGAAGTTGTTCAGAAGATAGCTGAGAAAAATGGCATATCTCTCGGCATCGGTTTTCTTAGTCATATAAAGATAGATCCAAACCAGAAACTGTCAAATGGAGCGCTAGATATACCCGAGGCTTCCTTTTATAAGAATCGTCGCAGAGACAGTAAAAAGGTGACTGTAAGAGTTGAAGTTGTGACTGCTTCGCTTGGCTTCCTTACTAACTTTGAAGATGTGTACAAGATGTGGGCATTCATCGCCAAGTTTCTCGATCATTCGTTCCTGGAAAGTGAGCGCCTTGCCTTAGCTGCTGACCACTCAGAAGGACAAATTTGAGCTTGCTGTATGGTTTAGCAACCGACGAAGGAGAGGAAGGTGATCTTTCTCCTTTTGGTGAGCCATAGTTTATGTTTTCGAGGGGTAATTGGTAGTGGATTTAGCAGATTTGTTTATTCTTTGCCTAGTTCCTCGACATGTGACTTATTTTTGTGTCATGTAGAGTTTGCTCAAATTTGTACCAGCAGCTCATCAGTAGAGCTCCTTTCCACTGAACAATGTTTGTAAAGCAGCTCACTGGAAATGAAATAGTTTTGAGTGCTTTGTGCTGGAATGTATCGGTGATGCACTTTTCACATCTTCTGTCAATACTCAATACTGCGTTTTGGTGTGTTTTTATTTGTGGGCCTTTCCTTAGTTTGTAACTTCATCTGTTGATCTTTGATAATTCATCAATGTTGCTATATAACTCTTGTTTTTGTTCATGAAGTAAACTCGCAACTGTAAATGGTGTGGACTGCTTATGTTTTAAATTTCCCATTGAATTTTATTCTATTCAGTCTGTTCAACATGAATACATGATTATGTATTCGAGAAGCAAATCATTGAGCAGGATTTGAAGTTTATGTGACTACCATCGTTTTCCTTCATGGGTGAACATCAATCATGTACTGTCTAAGTGTGGAATGCCTATCTTTTCTTCTGTTCTTTTGATGTTAAATTGTTTTAGCTGCATCAGCAATAATCTAAAACTTTAGTCCCTTCAATAATATTGATCTGAAGAAACATTAGGTACCAGTCACAGTGTTGTTTCAGCTGCTGTGAGCACCTTCTTTGTTGGATGCACTCTTAAATATGACATTCTTATGATCATGCACTGTCTCAGGATGCTCACATGGATAAGATCTTGTAACCTTTAATGTGATATCCTTTTGTACTAGTAAACCGAAATTTGCAACATCCACCACAGATGTATTTGGTGTATGTCTTTTGTCGACGCAGGTAACTATAATTTTGAAGGTGTAATTTACTTTCTGTATTGATACTCCCCATTTATCAGTAAATCAAAATCAGGGACTTCCATCATAGATCTGCTCTGCAGCATCATGAAATATCTTTTTATGGTCTTTCCCTTTATGCTGGTAAATTAATTTGGGAACTCACCACAATTCACAACTCACAAGCCTATCTTGGCCTATGTCTTGTCGATGTTCCCTCTCAGCACAAGTTTCTACAGTAATTGGTCGTGCACTTGTCATATTGTTAGGTTTTATGCTTAATATGATTCCATGATTTGTTTCCAAGTATAAAACTAGAAATGCTAAATTGTGTGCCATTTATTTATTTTTTTTGTTGAGAAAACGCAAAGGTCCTTTGCGTTTCATTTCATTGAAAAGGTAGGCTTTTGGTTACAATCCTCCTTGGAGGCACAGCTTATTACTGGTAAAAGTAAACTAATGGACATCCCATGTCATTGGCAGGACATCGCGGAGGCCGGTTGCGCCAGCCCTTGCCCAAAGCGCCGCCTCGTTCTTGACTGCCCAATGAGGGCACTGGCAGAGGGTCGTGCCTGCTCGAAGATGCAGCTATTCCTGTGCTTCCATAGCATCCAAGGTGTGAGCAGGGTCGCTGAAGCAAGTCCCTTGCGTAGAGGTTTCGGCGTCTGCTGTCTTGCGGTGATCCACCAGTCAAAGAGTGATGCATCATTGCCACAGGGTGGCCTGCAGGTCATACGCAGCCAGGCCAGGATTTTGTACCAAATCTGTTGGGAGAAGGGGCATTCCAGGAGAAGTTGATGCATCATCTCCGGCAGCTGGTCACAGAGGGGGCATCTCGCGTGGTGGTGCCATTCATATTTGGAAAAGCGGAAGATGGTGAAGTTGTGATACACAACTCACCACGATCTGAAGTGATGCCACAACCATAGTTCATTTTGTATTGAATACATCAAACATAAATTTGAGTTTTTTCCCCTACTGCTACTGCTTTTGTCTGTTCTTACTTGTTAGCACCATGGGCTAGCCATTCTGGGTTCGAACCTCAGTTCTACCTTAATTAAAATGATATCTACTTCCTCCTATAGACTACTCGTTTTTTGCTTGTTTCTTGCACTGTACATGTCAGCAGCAATAACCGCCAGTGGCACAGCAACTTAGAAAACAAGACCAAAGTCACAAACTGTACTGAGTTTAGAAGTACAAGTGGGTTTTTCTTTCCAAAGCACAAGGATGTAAATCGATGACCTTGAAAGCAGACAGTCTAATGTTAATGTCGTCTTCGTTGCACTTGTTCTTGTGCCTGATTAAGCTATCTAACTTACAGTTGATTCAAATGATGCAACTATTGGGTTATGAAAATGAAGGAATTTTACTGATTGCAAATGCATTTGCTTAGGCCTCAAATTTTACTTGTATTGAAGACAATCTCATAATATTTGATGTCCATGGAAGAGATTCTTTCTTGAGGCCTGGATGGCCCTCACATCCTCAGTGACTGGTCATGCCCTATTCTGTTGGCTGCATATGAGATATGACAGCCCGAGTCAAGAAAATAATTCCAAGGATAGCAAAGCAGTGCGGTGCCACTGTGTTCACTAACCACTTTCAGTAGGAAATTTTTCTTTATTGCAAAAATAGAGGTCAGTTCCAGTTCAAGTCTATTCCTCTTCTCTCCTTAATTCATCAGTTATACTTCTTTGTGCACAGTGGATTTTTATTCACATAAATGCATGTCTTGAATTGTTGAATATGGTGACTTTTTGGTTCCCTTCCTCATGTATTATATATTTGACCTTTGCATGACCACTGTTGCAGAACATCCCTCAGGAGTCGTGGCAAACATCCTGGTAATCTCTTGCTATAATCTATTTTTCTTCCTTTTGCCATTCGGATGTCAGCTGCACCTCAAGACTTGCTAAAAGGAGGGAATGATGCTAGAATATGTCAGTAGATTCTGCACCTTCTGTTGCTTGAAAGTCGGAATAGTATTTGTGTCATGCTTTCATCTTTTGAAGTGATTTTCTTTTTCGACAAGACAACAATAGACATGATGCCAGTACAGGGCACACAGGTATAGGCGGTATGGTGCTTAGTTCATGTCAAGTGGGCTGGCCATATATGGCTATATTTTACTCATTAAGGAAACAACACTGAAGTTTTAGGTTATTTCCCACATGCTTGCGTGCTTACAGTGGATGGATTTGATCTTCTTCTAACAATTTCATCTCTGTTAACACTGTAGGAGTGATCAGTGGATGGACAAGTCTTGCACTGGATGCAAGCAGTACATTGCACATCAATATTGGGACCACATGGATACTCGGAAAAAGCGTTTCTTCAAGCCTATGCTTGGCGATTTCAGAAATGGAGTGGTATGATCTTCTCAACTATGCTGTCCTTGTAGAGAAGATAAATGTTCTGTAGTTTATTAGTTTGTCATTTTGGGTAAGTGGGCATCTTAGGTCGTGAGATAACAATTTGGTGGTCTGTTGATCTTTATACTGGAGTCCGGATTTCATGACCAATTTTGCTTTTCTTTATGAGAAAATGTTTTACAATCAATTTAGAAAAACTGCTAAATTGTTATCCACTTGGGTATCTCATTCACACCAGGACTTGGGACCCACATGTCTGTCAGACATGGGTAAATCGTAAAGCAGGCTCTGACAAAATTGGCTTAGGCGAAGTTTGCAGCAGCGACCTGGTTATTTATGTGAACCTCTATAAACTTGTTATTACTCCTAAATGTTAAATATTACCGGTGTAATGTCTCCTAATTTTATGATATACTTCATTTTACTGTAAATTACCTCGTTTTTTTCCTATGTGAATTAATACCGCCTTAAGATGTAAAAAACATATTTATCATCCTTGCAGACCATACCAGAGAAGTTTGTGCGCAGCATCGGGGGACAGATTTCTGAACTAGTCAAACTAGAAACCCCAGATGGCAATACACACAATGTTCATGTTGCTAATGAACTGAATAATCTGGTCCTTCGATCCGGATGGTCAATATTTGCCAGTGTTTATGGACTTGAAGAGGGTGACTTCTTGAGGTTCAAATACAATGGAGACTCCCACTTCAAAGTTGAGATATATGATCCCACTGCTTGTGAGAAAGAATCATCCTGTGTTGTAATGAAGCGCAATCCTGGTCCCCAAAAACAGAGCATACCTCGTGATAATCCAATGCCCTCACCAGAGGGTGAAAGGCTGGATACACGTCACAATGGTTGCTACGGTGATAGTTGGAAAACTACAGAGATAAATCCAGAAGGATCTTCTCCACAGAAACCAAGTAAGTAGACATGCATTTCCCCAGTTCCAGTACAGTAGGATCAAATTTCATTATTAACAGCATTCATGTTTGATTTTGCACAGCCAAAAAAGAAGCCCCATCTTCTGAAGGCATTCAGAATTCTATGAATTCAGGTGAAGTTCAGACTTCCACCAGGTCTCGCTATTTCTCTGCGACGGAGTGCAATCTGACTAATGCACATAAGGCAGAAGTCGACAAAATTGTGCAGAATGCAGGACATGAGATTCCACCGTATGTGAAAACCATGGCCAGTACCACTCTGGTTGATGGATTTCTGGTATGTTGGCAGTTACATATCATTCATTGCAGAACTACTCAAGCTGTTGAGTGTTCAGACTTTATTTTTGTGATGCTCAGAACTTCAGACTCACCTGTTACATGTTGAAGCTTTTGCTGAACTTATTGAAACTAACTGGCATTGTTTGTAATAGGTCATATTCAACGACTATGCTATCAAATACCTACCACGTGAAGATGAAATCATCACACTTTGTCATGCCAACAATAGCAACAAATGGGGTGTTCATTTCAAGATTAACACTGATGGTACCTACCACCTTTCTGCTGGTTGGTTGGGATTTGTCCAGGACAACAAGTTGCAAGAAGGTGATACTTGCGTATTTGAAGTATTAAAGGACCCGAGAAGTTTCACAATGAAAGTTCATCTGCTTAAAGCAAACTATCACCGTCCACCAGGTAATACCTGCATATAGAGGAATCATGCTTTAGATGTAGTTCGTGGTTGACATTTGTTCAATTTAAATATTCGTACATGTAGCATGCAAAATGCCTGTGGTTTGATAGCCATATGTTTGATAGTTTGCGATTGGGGCTTCTATGCAGGATTTGTCAGTTCTGCCAACGTTCTTAGGCCTGAAGATAATGTGAGGTACTCACGATTCACTGTTCTAAAGGGTATGCTGAAGACTAAAGTCTATGAGAAAGTAGCAGATATCAAGTCTGAGAACCCAATTTTTGTGTCTGTCATGCTGAAATCCAATATTGGTGGCAACTCGCCCAATCTGGTGAGTCACAATTGCTATTTTCATGTGAAAAGTTATGGAAACAGATACAACATCAGCGGAAGTTTATTCCCTGTTAAACTAAGAAAACATAAAATTAGAGAAGTTTAAGTTCTCTTTTTATTGATTCTATTGGTCTCACTGAATCACACAATTTTCTCATGCAATCAGGCCTTCAGTATGGATTATGCCAGAGATTATCTCCCTACTGAGAGCCAAATTATCAGGCTTCATCGGCCCGGGGAAAGCACAACATGGAAAACTTTGTTCAAGATCCATGATGGAAGGCGTTGGCTTGTTAGAGGCTGGAGGCAATTTTGCAATGACAACAAACTGAAACTTCATGATGTGTGCCTCTTGGAACGCATGAAGAACAAGAAGAAGCTCAGGATGATGGTCCATATCATCCGAAAAGAAGAGTACTATTGATTTGTCGCCTTTGTGCCTATGCTTATGTAATCGGGAAATTTAGTATTATCAGTTGATTATGTGTTTGGATTTCCCATGATCATATCCACCCCCGACTCATTAGAGTATCAAATAACCTGTGACAAACTCAAACTCTCTGAATGTCATAGAATAAACACCTGGATATGATGATACACTGATACTTCCTGGTTAGTTCGTGTAAGGGACATGAGCAATTCTTATTTGGACTTCTAAATATCAGTACAAGTTGGGTACTGGGCAATAAACCTAGTGGAAATGGTCGTAGTGGCACACCCCATTTGCTACCACCCAGTTGAGATGGCTCCTACCCCGTTGGACGTCTAAATATCAATATATAAATTATTCTGAATATTCACGGAGGGGGGCGTATACACCGAAAGTGCAGATTTTGTGCTAACCCCATGAACTGATGTGTAGAAATAGAGAAGGTTATGTACTGCCCTACATCTATGCCAAATGTTAACCCGAAAAATACAAGTACTGCGAGAAAAAACATACATGGCAAACTTTTCGTTTCACCAAATATTGGTGTTTTAAATTTCTAGTTACCCAAAAGTACTTTTGTCCTTTGCTATCCAACCAGAGTGGATCTCCAGATTAAGATGCAAGCACATATTCTTCAAAATTCTCTAACAATGGACAAACAAAACTTAAACTAGAAAGAAGACACTGAAGCAAAGCTATAGAGAACGACAGTGTTAACACAGACCGACCAAGAAGAGGAGGCAAAGATTACACCACAAGAGCCTACCAAGCTTGGCTGCCTCGTGGCCATATCATCCAGCCATCCTATACATGTGCGAACCTAGCCACGTTCAGAGTGCACCACTGAAGGCATGACCCACGGAGGGGTACCCGCATGGCGGACACACTGGTTGGCAACTGCCACACAAGCCTAAACTAGAAACACAGCCACCAAGAAACCAAAAACCATCATGTGCAATAACATGGGAGGAGACGAAAAAGCATGCAATCAACATCCACGCAAGGACGAACCTCATGAAGAAACAACAACACAGACAATAACAAAAGAACCACGTGTCTCAGAGCAAGCAAACAACTACGAAACCTAGCCTTCCGCACCATACGACCTGCGAGAGAAGGCAACCAAGAAAACATAGCACAACAACGCACAACAGAATGGCCACCAGAGCGGGCACATGAACGAACACAGCCGCGACCGCGAGAATAGAGTGATGCACCCAAGAAAAGAACACCTACCGACACCAGAAACACGGATGGGCAACATCGAAGCTACGCAGAGAAGATACGTAAAATCACACTAGTAGAAAATGGGGCAACCATCTAAGCCTTTAGTACCGGTTCCCTTACGAACCGGTACTAAAGGGGTCATTTGTACTGGTTCGGGCACTCAGGCGGGCGAGGAGCTTTCGTACCGGTTCGTTAGGGGCTTTCGTACCGGTTCGTGTTAGGAACCGGTACGAAAGGTCTTCGGCCCGAATTTCAGGCGCGGGTGGGGCCAGGGCTGGACCTTTGGTACCGGTTCATCTAAAGAACCGGTACTAAAGGGTGCCTCTATATATGATCACTGCCCCCCCCCCGATCCTTTCTCATTTTTTCCTCTCTCTCTCACATTTCTAAAATTTTTGCACCTCTCACACTCCAACAAATCTTCATTTTTTCTCCACCATTTTAACAAGATTAACGATATCCATCTATCCAAGGGTTAGCAATATCATCCTTTCTTCCGGCGTTTCTAATTTAGCTCATTTCTTTGCTAGTTTATCTCGTATTATTTTTCTAGTGCTAGCAAGGTGTTCGATGAAATGCCTAAGTTAGGGATTTTATTTTTTTTATATGCAATTTAAGCTGAAATTATAGTATGTTTTGTAGGTTTTAGTATCATCCCCGTCCTCACCGCCGTCGATCGCCAGCGTCGTCCCCTAGCCGGCACCGTACCACCTCGGTGAGCCTCTTCTTTTTTATAAAAAAAGAATTTTATGTGATGAACTTGAATATTAATTAAGTTGGTCACTCATATATCCATGATGTTGTGTAATTAATGATTTTTGATATACATATATAATGCAGATGAGTCGACAATGGATGTACGGTGACCGGTGCCATCCCGACTTCATTAATGGCATGCATTATTTTCTCAACGTGGCTGAGGCAAACATGCGGTCGAATGGTTTCATCTATTGCCCATGTAGTTCCTGTAAGAATATGAAGGATTACTCTACCTCAAAGACCCTTCATGTCCACCTGCTGGAGAACGGTTTCATGCCCAGCTATAATTGTTGGACCAAGCACGGAGAAAGAGGGGTTATATTGGAAGACAACGAAGAAGAAGAGGATAGTGACAACTATCCTATGTTCACTGAAGATGGTGATAATAGAATGGGGAAGACGAAGCTGAAGAAGAGCCCATTTTTGATGAGCCAATTTTTGATGACCTCGATGACGATTTGGGTCGGGCCATTCTTGATGCGAAGATAAACTGCGGAAGTGAAAAGGAGAGGTTGAAGTTGGAGAAAATGTTAGAGGATCACAACAAACCGTTGTACCCAAATTGCGAAGATGGCCAGAAAAAGCTAGGTACCACGCTGGAATTGCTGCAATGGAAGGCAGAGAATGGTACTTCTGACAAGGGATTTGAAAAGTTGCTGAAAATAATAAAGAAGATGCTTCCAGGGGAGAACGTATTGCCCTCTAGTACGTACGAAGCAAAGAAGGTTGTCTCGCCCTCTAGGATTAGAGGTGCGGAAGATACATGCATGCATCAATGATCGCATCCTCTACCGCAAGGAGTACGAGAATTTGAATGCATGCCCGGTATGTAGTGCATTGAGGTATAAGATCAGGCGAGATGACCCTGTCGATGTTGAGGGCGAGTCCACCCCCAGGAAGAGGGTTCCTGCGAAGGTGATGTCGTCTGCTCCTATAATACCACGGTTGAAACGTTTGTTCCAAAACAAAGAGCATGCCAAGTTGTTGCGATGGCACAAAGAGGACCGTAAGAAAGATGTGATGCTAAGACACCCCGCTGACGGGTCGCAGTGGAGAAAAATCGACAGAGAGTTCAAGTCATTTTCAGATGACACAAGGAACTTAAGATTTGGTCTAAGTACAGATGGCTTTAATCTTTTCGGGGAGCAGAGCTCCAGTCATAGCACCTGGCCAGTGACTCTATGTATCTATAACCTTCCTCCTTGGTTGTGCATGAAGCGGAAGTTCATTATGATGCCAGTGCTCATCCAAGGCCCGAGGCAACCCGGCAACGACATTGATGTGTACCTGAGGCCATTGGTTGAAGAACTTTTACAGTTGTGGCGTGAAGAAGGTGTACATGTGTGGGATGAGCACGAACAAAAGGAATTTAACCTACGAGCGTTGTTGTTTGTAACCATCAATGATTGGCCTGCTCTTAGTAACATTTCAGGGCAGTCAAACAAGGGATACAATGCATACACATACTGTTTAGGTGAGACTGACAGTATATATTTGGGAAACAAGAATGTGTACCTGGGGCATCGTCGATTTCTTCCAAAACAACATCACGTAAGAAAGAGAGGAAAACATTTTAGAGGTGAGGCAGATAACCGAACGAAGCCTACCCGCCCTACTGGGATGTTATATATGATATGGTCAAGGATTTAAAAGTGATCTTTGGAAAGGGTCCTGGCGGACAATCTGTTCCGCATGATGTTGACGGACATGTACCCATGTGGAAGAAGAAGTCTATATTTTGGGAGCTACCCTACTGGAAATTCCTAGAGGTTCACTCTGCAATCGACGTGATGCACGTGACGAAAAATCTTTGCGTGAACCTGCTAAACTTCTTGGGCATGTATGGGAAGACAAAAGATACACCGGATGCATGACAGGACCAACAAAGTATCCACGAAGGAAACAACCTGAATCCAGAGAAGTATCAAGGTCCTGCCAGCTACGCTCTTACCAAAGAAGAGAAGGAGATCTTTTTTGAAGTCCTGAGTAGCATCAAGGTCCCGTCTGGCTTCTCGTTGAATATAAAGGGAATAATAAACATGTCGGAAAAAAGTTTCAAAACCTAAATTCTCATGACTGCCACGTGATTATGACACAATTACTTCCGGTTGCATTGAGGGGGCTTCTGCCGGAAAATGTTCGAGTACCCATTGTGAAGCTATGTGCGTTCCTCAATGCAATTTCTCAGAAGGTGATCAATCCACTAACTCTACAAAATTTACAGAAGGATGTGGTGCAATGTCTAGTCAGCTTCGAGTTGGTGTTCCCACCATCCTTCTTCAATATTATGACACATCTCCTAGTTCACCTGGTCGAAGAGATTGGCGTTCTCGGTCCTGTATTTCTACACAACATGTTTCCCTTTGAGAGATTCATGGGAGTCTTAAAGAAGTATGTTCATAACCGTGCTAGGCCAGAAGGAAGCATCTCCAAGGGCTATGGAACAGAGGAGGTCATTGAGTTTTGTGTTGACTTTATTTCTGACCTTAAGCCGATCGGTGTTCCTGAATCGCGCTATGAGGGGAGACTGCGTGGAAAAGGCACGCTAGGAAAGAAAGCAACAACGTGTATGGACGGACATTCTTTCACTCAAGCACACTACACAGTTCTACATAATTCCATCTTGGTGGCTCCGTACATAGTGGAACACAAGGATATCTTACGCTCTGAATACCCGGAGCAATGTGAAGATTGGATTGATGGAGAACACATGAAGACTTTCGGCGGTTGATTGCAAACACGTCTCATGAATGTCACTGATGAAGAACAACTATACTTGTTGGCCAAACAACCATCTTCGACTATATCGACTTTTCAAGGGTACGAGATTAATGGGAATACATTTTACACGTTCGCCCAAGATAAAAAGAGCACCAACCAAAACAGTGGTGTCCGCTTTGATGCAACAGAGGACAATGGGAAGAAGGTCACATATTATGGGTACATAGAGGAGATATGGGAACTTGAGTATGGACCTAATTTCAAGGTCCCTTTGTTCCGGTGCAAATGGTTCAACCTGAAAGAAGGGGTACAGGTAGACCCGCAGTACGGAATGACTACAGTGGATCTGAAGAATCTAGGGTACGACACCGAACCATTCGTCCTAGCCAGTGAAGTGGCTCAGGTTTTTTATGTGAAGGACATGTCTACCAAACCGAAAAAAAGAAAAGAAAGGCAAGAGGACACATCATACGATGAGCCAAAGCGCCACATAGTTCTTTCAGGAAAAAGAAACATCGTGGGAGTAGAGGACAAGACAGACATGTCAGAAGATTATAATGAGTTTGATGATATTCCACCCTTCAAGGTAAAAACTGACCCAAGCATCATCTTAAATAATGAAGATTGTCCATGGTTGCGTCGCAATCAAGAAAGGGAAACACACGAAGAAAACTCAGAAGACTAGCTAGATAGGGATCATAACTTGTGTATCTCAATATGGAAATCACTTTTGTGTAATGATGTTACTGTATGTAAGATATTAACAATGGAGATGGAGTCTTTCACGGGCTTGCAGGGAAATTTTTCCGAGGCGCAGCTTCCGAAGATGCCGTAGGGCGTGTGCACCAACGACATCTTCGAGAAGCTGCGCCACAGGAGATTTCCCAACCCTTTCCCCATTACTGTTAGAGGAGATGGAGTCTTTCACGGGCTTGCAGGGAAATTTTTCCGAGGCGCAGCTTCCGAAGATGCCGTAGGGCGTGTGCACCAACGACATCTTCGAGAAGCTGCGCCACGGGAGATTTCCCAACCCTTTCCTCCATCCATGGAGATGAAACTCTCCCTACCTGCTTGTTGATCTGCTTACCAAGACGTATCGGTGTTCCTTTTATAGGCACGGCACCGCTTCTGCTTTGTCTTGTTCCTCCGACAGGGCGTCGTGCGCTACATGCTTTATCTCATCGAGCAGTGCGTCCACCCACGCGTCCTTATCCTGCCGACAGCTTTAGTCCCGGTTGCACCCACCAGCCGGTACTAAAGGTTACCCACGCGTCTTTATCCCACCGACAGTTTTGTTAGATGACAGAAAAACCACCTTTAGTCCCGGTTGCACCCACCAGCCGGTACTAAAGGTTACACACGCGTCCTTATCCCACCGACAGTTTTGTTAGATGACAGAAAAACCACCTTTAGTCCCGGTTGCACCCACCAGCCGGTACTAAAGGTTACCCACGCGTCCTTATCCCACCGACAGTTTTAGTAGATGACAGAAAAACCACATTTAGTCCCGGTTGCACCCACCTTTAGTCCCGGTTGCACCCACCAGCCGGTACTAAAGGTTACCCACCCCCCAGATAAGGCCCTCCCAGATAAGCCTCCCCCAGATAAGACCCCCCCCATCTTTTGTCCCGGTTTGAGCCTCTACCCGGGATGAAAGTTTGGTATTCCAAGTCTATTATTTTTTTTGGATACTAGGGCATATATAATGACACCACGCGAAGGTATTACACCATTTTGAATTTTTGTGATTTTTTTTCGAATTTTCTATGTCGGTTTCAGGAAAATGTCAAGACGGCGGGCACGACCGATCGTAGCTAGGGGTTGAATATTGAGAAACTCTTTGTATATCTCTGATAAAATAGGTAGTTGTGTACCTAAAAATGATTTTTCCCAAAAATCATGAGCAACCTACGATGCACCTGCAGTTCAAATTTTACCCGTTTCCAACTGAATCGACAGGAATTTGTCATTTTCAAAAGAGGTGCATGAAAACCTTTTCACAGCCAACACTTTGGTTATTTTTGAATCTAACATGGTCTAATGTACTCAAAAAATGCATGTCCCAATTTTTGCAACATATTTGTGGTTGCTGCTTCACAAAAAAACCCATTTTTCGCACTGGAAAAATGGAAAATGGTTTTTTTCCCAATAAATATGAAAACTTCCTCCGTGAACATTGTCCGTGCTTCCAAGATGCATGTTTGTGTGGAATATGGTCACATTTTAGCAAACTATGCCATGGATGTGGCCAAAACACCCATCATTTGGCCCGAAACCCTAGAATGTTCGTAGGAGATAGCTCGTTTCTTTGAACACATTTTCAACAGAACTTTGGTATTCCAAGTCTATTATTTTTGGTGGATACTAGGGCATATATAATGACACCACGCGATGGTCTTAAACCATTTTGAATTTTTGTGAATTTTGTAGAATTTTCTATGTTGGTTTCAGGAAAAAGTCAAGACGGCGAGCACGACCGATCATAGCTAGGAGTTGAATATTGAGAAACTATTTGTATATCTCTGATGAAATAGGTAGTTGTGTACCTAAAAATGATTTTTTCCAAAAATCATGAGCAAACTACGATGCACCTGCAGTTCAAATTTTACCCGTTTCCAGCTGAATCGGCAAAAATTTGTCATTTTCAAAAGAGGTGTATGTATGTGGATGATATTGATGTCATATTTGGATTTCTCTCATTTTTCTAATCGATTTGGATATATTATTTGTCAAATTTTGATTTACGGATTTGCAGATATGAATTATTCAATATTAAATGGAAAAAGGCAAATAAGTTAATTATTATTTGTATTCAAGAATATTTTAATTCAAGATTATTATTAATGATTTATTTATTTTTATTTAAATAATTATTTCGATTCATAAAATAAATGTGTGTGACATCATAGTCTATGAGTTAATAGGATTGATTGGATACTATTGTCAGGTGAGCATTAGTGAATGTGTGTATAGTGTGATTAAGTGGTTAAACAATTCAAATAAAACAATTGGGAAAAAAATTTGATTTTTTTTAAAAAAAAATCAAAAAAAGAAAAAAATGGACCACGTGGAGGAACCTTTAGTACCGGTTCGTAAGGAACCGGTACCAAAGGTGGGAGACCTTTAGTACCGATTAATTAGTACCGGTTGTCTAACCGGTACTAAAGCTCCTTTAGAACCGGTACCAATAGGCTTTTTTCTACTAGTGTCATGTGCCGTTGTGTGACTCCGTTCACCGGCGTTGGAGCTGGCGCGGCCGGGGATAGGCCCGGTGTACCCTTTCGCCCTCACTGGAGGTTTGTCATGGCAGCGCGCATCGAAGCCCAAGGGCGGCGCTGGGTTGTCTTAGGCCAAGCCTTGTGAAGTGGCGACTATGGAAAAAACCCTGAAAGATTAAACCTAGCCTGCTTGACCCTGATCAGTCATGCCGTGTTCGGGCCACTGTATTTTGATAGAGCGAGTTTTAAAGTACGGAAATTCAATTTGGCATCCGGATGTGTATGCTCCCTCTACCAAAAAATTATTTTTCGAAGTGTCAAAAACTTTTGACAAAAAATTCTACATGTACATCTCCATAATATATGTGAGTTAGGAAAAACCAATTTTTTGTGGTCTACGTAAAAAAGAGAAAAAATTATCTTGTCAAAAGCATTATTTTTAGCACTGAGTTTTATCTTTTTTACACACGTCATATGATAAATCGATTTTTTATGAAACAACTTTGTGAGCAAGTAGCACATGTTAAAAATTCAAAATATATGTAAGATGCATTTCAAAATAGAGGAAGCATATGCTGCATTTGTTCCAAAACACAACTCCCTATCAAACTAGGGAGTGTTGATCGTTCATCCGTTTCTCCATGCTATTCTGAATTGAACAACACTATGTCCGCGTACAATGTATATTACTCAAATGTGGAAATTCAATGCATCAACTTGATAGTACCCCATCCAATGTACCCACCAGCATATTCCGTCTGAGCTTTTGCCATCTACCATACTTGATGCACTCATAAGGATCGGAACCATTTGCCAGTATAATACACAAAGTTGTTCCCTCCACACGAAAGATATGTGTCTCATCAGTTTGATTCGTCTTGGTTCACTTACATAGTTGGCATGTAAGGCTTTGGGAAGGTTACGCCAACATTCATCCAAATGGATGCAACATGGTTTTCATGTAGCACTCATGGACCGTATATGAAATATAGTATTGCACTATGCTACCATTTCTACTATATCCATATGTAGACGGGAAGACCTTAAGTCTGGTAGAGAGATGTAACGGAATTGTCATAAGGACATCAACAACCGGACGGCTGCATTCCAAATGTGCCATATAGTCAGTAAGGAGCTACAAGAGCATATGTGCAGAACTACGGAGTCCCCACTTGGTTCTTGTTATGGTAGACTTCAGTCACAGAAGTAGCAGGAGGGGGCGATGCGGATCTATGGAAGAAATGAAAAATCTCTCGACGACTCTTGATTTTTTGAAATAGCGAGCGGTCTATTCATCAAATTGATGCACACAACGTTATTTATTGCATAGTTTTATCGTTCAGCGTTAACATGTCGCGCGATTGAATCAACCAGCAAAACAAAGCAAATAATTTTTTTTTGTAATCTAAGATGTTGCCGTTAGCAAGCCTAGAAACTAAGATCGCCATCAACCGAGTGCAACTAGTATCCAAATGATCCTGAGCTGATCCGAAGGTAGGAGGCATGGCCACATGTGTATTCAATACGAAGCTCGCTGAATAACATGCAAAAGTTTGGAACATTTATCTGATTGAAGACAACATTACGATAACTTCAAAGTGCTTCCGAGACTCTTGCTAAGTAAACCTGGATTGCTCTGGCTTGACACGTGATGATTGAAGCCTATTTAGCGCTTTCGATTTGACACGACCAGTGTTGTTAGTTGGGCGAGTATTTGTTCTCGACGTGTTTCTACACTCTATTCCGCATGGAACAACAACATTTGATTTAGCTGATTAAGAAGCTCTATTTTTTTTGTAATTTCTCTTCTTAAGTATGTAATGTTTTGGCGAGCTAATTTAACTTTTCAAAACATTTATATTAGGAAACAGAGGGAGTACGTTGGACTGTAAAGTACTGTACATATTTTGGCTCTGAAGCTATAGTGTGGAATTTCCTACATCTTATTTTCATATCCCATATCGTTATTGCTCTAGAGACTAAGCTTCACCTGCTGGGTATTGAGATAATAGTAGGATATTCTTCAACACTCCATGCCTCCCTGGGTATTAATATTCCTCCTAATTAATCTCCCTGGATTTGCTAAAGGAAGGGGAATGGTTCTAGCATATATGTGTAGATTCCCTGTGCTCCAACTCCAAAAGAAATGACTCCCTAGGTATCATGATGATGCTCAACATGATTGCGATGCTCCTTATATTTTCATTGTTTGGTTTGAGCATAAGTTTCACATTAGTTGTTTTAGATGAGTTTCTAAATTAATTTTTCCATGTACTCCTGCTTGTAGTTGCACTTTATGGTTAACCTGATGGTTTATTACTTTCATGTTTAAAGTACAATATTTGTGTTGATGGTCGCGTAAGACGCTCGGTTGCAAGCCACTGTAGCCCCAATCACACTGCAAAGAAATCTACATGTAGGCATTGGAAACTAATGTTGATGAAATCTACCGTCCCACCGCCGTCACGGTGCACCTCCTCGGGTCCACGCGCCAGATGGTGTGCCGATGGTCCAGATGGTGCGGACGGTGGCCGTCGGCACATGATACACTGTGCTAACGGGCCTTTTTGTGCCGACAGCGGCCTTCCAAGAAATGAGCCTTTTTGTGCCGACAATAGTGCTAACATGTGCCGACGGCCAGTTCTGTGGCCTGCCAGGATCGGCTCCTATGCCGACGGACCCGATAAAAACCCGTCAGCACAGGTTCTGGCCGTCGACATCTTGTGTGTTTCATGTAGTGAGGCTTACTAACCAGTAGCACTACTGCTACTAATTGTACACCATCAACCAAGAAAATCAGCAAACACATACACTAAACATCACAACATTAGCACATCACAAGTAGGAGGGTAGCGATGCCGGGGTAGGGAGACAGCTTGTGTCGTGGCAAGCATGGAAATGATGCCACCAGCCAACCAGCCTCACTCTTTGTGGCGCTGCGGGCTCCATGCTTGTGGTACCAAGCACTAGCGCGAGCTTCCTTGATATAGAGAATCGTGATGACAGCCTCCCGCCGCGACTACCTGGTAAATTAGAATCTAATTGTAAACCTAGAGGACAAGAACAACACTATTATCAATGGGCGGATGATGGCAAGGTTTTACCGAGCTCTCATTAAACTAGAACCCTAGGAGGTTTACTTGGCAGGTTGATGGTACACATGGTCAAATGAGCAGGACACACGAGACAATCGAAAGAATTGATCGCAATGTTCTGTACTGACTGGGGTAAGCTCTTTCTAGACGGTTTTCTCTCAGCGCTCAGCGCTCACCTCGATAGTTTTTGGTCATTGCCCGCTGATCTTCGAACAAGAGGCCGCTTCCATTTTGAAGCTTTCTAGATCTAGGCAGATGGTTCTATGGAGAGAAAATTACAAAAAACCACCACATATCAGGCAGTTGTTTCAAAAAACCACCACTATTCCATTTTTTTCTTCAAAAAACCACCACTCTACGGTTAACACGTTGCAAGGTGCACTGATTCACGTCCGAACCGTTTTTAATCACGAAACTGACGTTCGGGGACCACTATCAGGCTTACGTGGCACAACATAGACGGTGGGCGTTAGCGTCCGTTAACGGTGCGGCCGGTGCCCTAACTTCCCCTGTTCCGATAGGGTTGGAGGCAGTCCTCCTCACTTCTCCCTCTCCCGCTCACTCACGATAGCCATGGCGGCGGCGAATTCGTCCGGCCTGACCTCACGGGTCGGCGGGCTGGAAGATACGGTGGCGTTGAGGGAGAGGGTGGCAACGACGAGTTAGCCGATTTGGGGGGCATACTCTCGGTGGTGGATTCATCCGACCTCACCTCAGCGGTCGGTGGCGCTAGAGCTAGAAGAGACGGCACCGCCGGAGCTGGAAGAAACTATGGCGTTGATGGCGAGTTTGCCAATCTGGGAGGCCAGGTCACGATGGACGTGAGGTGAATGAGAACATTATTGATTTGAAGAAGAGAAAGAGAGGTGGAAGCAAGCAGTTATGTGTGGATGAGGAACCTGAAGACTTATTTTGTGATTCAGAAGCTTCTGATGATGACAGTGACTGTGAGGTTTTGCAAGAGACAGTTGCAGTAATGAAAAAGAAATTGCCAGTGAGGAAAGGGCCTACCACCAGATCACATTGCAGCCAGCAGAGCACAACACCAGCAGATTGGCTGCCATCTGATGATGAAGGGCAAGATGGTGATTTAGACCCAGAAGATGATGATGGTTTTGAGACAATGTCCTGGGCTCTGCCAAAGGGAAGAAAGAGCAGGGCCAAGAAGATAGAACGTAGGGTCTGGTATGATGAGAGTAGATTGCTCCCTGCACAAGGCTTATGCATGGAGATGTGTTTCCTTGATGTGTAACAGTTTAGAAGAGCACTACAAACCCTGCATATTGCACAACTTAGAAACTTCAGGTACCACAGGAACTGCAAAGACAGAGTGATGGCAGTGTGCTCTACAGAACGTTGTCCCTTTTACATGATTGGGTCAGTGATTAAAAATGAAAAGACCCTCTGTCTAAGAAAGTGTCACCTTGACCACACTTGTGGCACATCAGGTGAGCACTGCAAAGTTACAGGAAAATGGATTGCAAAGGTTTGTGAGGCTAGCATCAGAATTGATTCTAGGACTGGGGTTGAGGCTGTGATGGAGATAACAAAAAAAAAATGGTGTAGTTGTCAAAAAAATGATGGCATACAGAGTAAAGAAGAAAGCTTTGCAAGTTGTTCTTGGAGATCAGATTGAGCCATACAAGAGTACAAGATGCTTAGAGATTACTTGCAGACAATCAAGCCCGAGCGAGCAGGAGTACAAAGTGTAAAAGTGCACAGGGCCCAAATTTTTTGGGCCCCCAAATTTTGGTACATGCCTATGTAAATATTCAGCAAATAAAACGTGAAACGGCTGGCCCTAGCCTTTGGCCTTCCAATCGATGGAGTGAGCCAACCAGCGAGGCCGACGGCAATGAAATCGATCGATGGGTCGAGTCCACCAACCACCGATTCGATCGACAGATCAAGAGACTGTGTATCTGGCCCGACTCCCTAGATCCAAAATAACTAGTTAGCTGCTCGATTTCCCTGTAAAAATAGCACCGCTATAACGTTATAAAAATAGCGTCGCTATAACGCTACGAAAAATAGAGCGTATAGCACCGCTAATAGCGTGATTAGCGCTATAGCGAGCCAAATATGCATAGCGTAGCGTTTACTTTCCAAATACGCTATAGCACCGCTATAACGCTGATATAGCGCGCCATTTTTTCGTTGCATATACGTTATAATATGTTGAATAGTTAAAAATTTCTTGAGGTATAGGGCCCATTTTAGAGTTTCGCACAGGGCCCCAGATTTAGCCGGCTCGGCCCTGCAGACAATTATATATACAAATCCTGGCTCCAGATGCATTGTGACAAAAAAATGCTTCTGGAGCATCCTAGTAAGAACCCTAGATTTCATGGGTTGTTCTACTGTCTTGGTGCATCTATTGAAGGGTTTCTTAAAGGGTGCAAACCCTTCTTTGGTGAGTTGCATGGTAGCTTTGTAAGATTATATGCAAATATTATAAATGGGAGATTTTCTTATATTTTTCTACTATTCTGCAGAGTTAGATGGTTGCTTTGTAAAGCTTAGCACTGGACAACAAATTCTGTGTGCTACTGGAAGGGATGGGAACATGAACCTATTCCCTATTGCTTTTGGTTTGGTTGACAAGGAGGAGACAACATCATGGTCTTGGTTCCTAACACAGCTGAAATATGCACTTGGTGGTGAGGCTGGGAAATTTGGATACTACACCATCATCCTCAGATAGGCAGAAGGTTTGTGCCATTGGATATATGTTCCCACCACCATCATCACACCACCATCATCACATCACCATCATTTAAATTTGATATATGTTCCCTTGTTTGTACATAAGTGTCGAGGTTTAGGTTAGACTCCGAGGATAAGTGTCGAGGTTTATATTAGACTCCGAGGATAAGTGTCGAGGTTTAGGTTAGACTCCGAGGATAAGTGTCGAGGTTTATATTAAACTCCAAGGATAAGTGTCGAGGTTTAGGTTAGACTCCGAGGATAAGTGTCGAGGTTTAGGTTAAACTCCGAAGATAAGTGACGAGGTTTAGGTTAGACTCCGATCCTCGGAGTCTAACCTAAACCTCGACACTTCTAAACCTCGACACTTATCCTAGGAGTCTAACCTAAACCTAGACACCTATCCTCGGAGTTTATTCTAAACCTCGACACTTATCCTTGGAGTTTAATAATTAAAGCTATGAACATGGTCTCCTTAATGCAATCAACCAAATATTTTCCAACTGTCCTCAAAGATACTGCCTTAGACACATTTATACAAACTTTCAAACTGCTGGGTTCAGAGGTGAAGAGCTAAAGAAATTTATGGATGCAACCAGCTACTCTTACACTCAACATGGTTTTGATGTTGCCATGACTAACATGAAAGAGGAGTGCCTAGAGGCTTGGGAGTGGCTAATGAAGATCCCTGTTGCAACATGGGCTAGATATGCCATGGATTACAACTGCAAGACTGACCTGGTTGTCAACAATCTAAGTGAGGTTTTCAACAGAATGATTTTAGATATCAGAGAAAAACCAGTTAGAACAATGTTATCTTCTCTATCAGTTATTGTCTTTGCCCTAGTATTATGTTATCTTCTTTATCAGTTATTGTTACTGGGAAGCATGTGGTACTGGGAACCATGCGTTATTTACCTTGTGCTGCAGGATCTCTATCAGAGTGGTGGTTCCCTATCATTTACATCTCCAAAAGTGGTTGCTTTCTGTAAAAAAACTGGAAGATAACTTCCAGCTCCAGTTTGACATACTACCAATACCATACAAATAAGATAACTGGGAAATACAAATAAGATATGTCCTAGGACAGGTTGACAAATAAGACAAGCTTGACATACTACCAGTACCATACAAATCACATGTCCAATAAATATGTATCCTAACACATGGGTACAGAACACATACAAACCAACCATTACAAACCTACATCACCTGAGTTCACTTACATAGCTTTTTAGTAGCATAGTTAACCATTACAAACTACAAGTACCACAATTAACCATTACAAACTAGCAGTAGCACATCAAATGATCAACTCCTCCTCACACACTTCCCTAATCCTTTTGAGCTTGTCCTTGTTTCCATTGCTAAGCTTCAGTAGGTCATAGAGCATATACTCCAGCTTTCTCTTCTCATCATTCAGTGTATCCTTCTCTTTCTTCAAAGCATAACTTTCTATCTTCCAAGCTTGTCTTTCTGCCTCCATATCCTCCTTCTTTGCCCTAATGACCTCAGCTTGTGATTTCTGCAACTGCTTCAGCTCAGCAACTTCCTTTTTAGCTCATTTATATCATCAGTAGCTCCTGAAGTTATCATCTTATAATTTCTCTTCACCACACTTTTCTCAGTCTCTTCTGCAAATTTCTTCACATCAACTAGCAGGCTTGCATACTTCTTCTCAATCTTGTTTTTCTCTGCAACAAGCTCCTCAACAAACCTGGCATGCTCTAACTTGTCATCAATTCTACCTAAATTGCTAGAGTAGTACATTCCCCATATTTTCTTCAGAGCATTTTGTAGTGGCTCAGACCACTCACTATCTACCCATGCATGGAACCCACAGTTCAAGACATGCTGCATAAAAACGATCATAATTAGGGAAATTCTCTAAATTATGCTGCAATAAATAAATATCAGTCCATTTACTCAATCTATATTTTTACACAGACAAAATAATTACATTCTGCACTTAATTTATATCAACTGCAAAGAAAATGGTTGAGGCATAAATAATTACAAATATGCTGCAAAGAATGATTGACATGCTGCAGATTATTTATGTCAACTGAAGTTAATTTGCTATGGAATTACTCAATCTACAGACAATTGCTATGGTTAAATTACAGAGTATTACTCAATCTACAATTACACACATAGAATTACACACTAAAATTTGCGATTGTTGAGGCATACAGAAATTTGTTGATCAACTGCAAAGAATAACACTCACATTTTCAATTGAGCATAGATAGAAACGACACCCAGTGTTCATCCCTTCAAAGGCCACACATTTCACCGGCTCAAGGTTGTGGACGCGGCAATGTTCGCCAGATCCCACGGCCATTCCGCGAAATTTCGGTTCCTCAATTGTGTCAGGAGCATAGTCGATGTCGTTGAACTCCTATTGAGCAAGAAATGCAAACGGATTCGAAGTAAATCGATCAATTCATAGAAATCCCCAAATTGGAAACCCTAGAAATTGAAATCGGGCACTTACAGGGAGCCTCTCTAAGCTCGTCGACCCGTCGTGCCAGCTCGGCATCGCCTCCCTCACCGGCGGCTCGCGGGAACGGCGACAAGTCTCCTGGCGGCGGCGATGCTCCAGTGCGGCGACGGCGACGAGCAAAAGCTCACTGGCTAGGGAGGAGAGTGAACTGGTCAACTCCACACGATCCCTCCATAAAGGATGACCAAGCGGTGGGCCCCACTGCGCCATTAACGGTCGTCAACGGCGCTCCGACCGCACTGTCTATGTTGTGCCACGTAAGACTGACAGTGGGCCCCGAATGTCAGTTTCGTGATTAAAAACGGTTCGGATGTGAATGAGTGCACCTTGCAACGTGTTAACCATAGAGTGATGGTTTTTTGAATTTTTTTCGAATAGTGGTAGTTTTTTAAAACAACTGGCTGATATGTGGTGATTTTTTTGTAATTTTCTCTTCTATGGAAGAAGTGGAGGCAACGTGGAATTAGGTAACCATGTGTTCAAAAACATGCTTCGAGGTACGTGAATTGGCATTTTACGATAATTTGAATTTTCGGTACGTTCTTGAGAAGGATAAAGAGTTACTATACATAGGCACCGTGATTCATATTATGATGCTTTCAAATTCTTGAACATAACTGGATGCATGGTTGCAACTAATCATATATTGGCATCGTAGAATTTTCGTCACTAGCTGATATATTTCTTATACCACTTCATGGGATTTTAAGAGACCAACTAATTTTTATTGTTAGAGAATTAACTAAGAATGTTTGTCGTAGAACCCAAATAATAATTCAGTATTGATTTGAAGACATTGTGCTGTATGTTCGCATGCCTCTATGATACATAGGGAGAAGTTAATCGATCCACACAAAAGAATAATCACATTTTTTGGATAAACAACAATCACTATATTTACATGAAAGGATTGGTGCCTGTTCTAGCATAATGGGTTTCTAACGTATTGATCTGTATTATTTGGATGAGACAATTTAGTGTACTGATATGAACGCTTGCTCTCTGACTCCAATCTACCGTACTTAGGGCATCTCCAGCGGCGCGACGCAAACGGACGCTGAGCCACCGTTTGCGTCCGCCGTGACCGGAAATGCGTCTGGGCCCTCCTCCAGCAGGGCGACACAAAGTGACCGGGTCGTCCGCGGCGACGCAAACCTGGCCAAATATGCGTCTCGGATGCGTCTCTGCGGACTGCGCGGACGCGGAAAGTGTCCGCTCGCGTCTGGCGGACGTTTCGTCGGGCCCGCCTGGCAGCGACCCTGCGTCGATGCGTCTTCTCAGGCGCGCCAGCGACTGGCGCCGCTGCGTCGCTTCGGCAGTCTGCGCCACGTTAATGGCGATGCCTCGGCTGCCGAGCGGCCGCCGCCCACCTCCGCCAACGAAGTTAATGGCGACGCCACGCGTCCCCGCGGCCGTCTCCTACCTCCGGCCTATATAAAGAGGACGCGCATTCTTCTTCCTCATCCACTCCTCCAAGCAAACCCTAGCCGCCACAAGCTCCGCCATAGCGCCGCCTAGCTCTTCATGCGACGCATCCAGGCCCGCGAGGAAGTCCATGGCGGGGCCTGGTGGCCAATGAGGCGGTCGAGGCCACGGGCCTGGGCGCCTCCGGGGCCATGGCCGGGGCAGGGGCCGCCGTGGTGGAGCAGCTACGACACCATGGTCGCCGTCGCCTACGCCCTCCTCGTCTTCGCAGGAGGACCGCTGCTTCGAGTTCCTCCTCCGCATCGATGATGATCCACTCGGCATCAAGCGGCTCTCGGACAAGTTCGCTGAGTTCGTTGATGGCGTCGAGCCGGCGCAGTTGCAGCTACGGGAGGCCAGCTGCAACTTCTACCGGTGGAATGTCGAGGTCTTGTTCGACGGACAGGGCAAGATGTACCTGTACACGGGGTGGGACAAGTTCGCCCGCGACCTTGAGCTCGAGCCTGGCTGCCAGCTCACCTTCCTCTACGAGGGTGATGGTGAGATGATCGTCAAGGTGTTCGACGACACAGCGTGCCGCAGGCACTACCACACCGGCGAGTCCGGCTCGGACGCCGATAGTTAGAACTTAGAGTGTTCTTTCTTTGCAGCAAATATGGCTAGGAGCCAATTGAAGCCGCTAGTGGATGTTTCTGGATGTTCGTCCTCGAAAGAACCAACAGGGCCACCGTCACCAGCTGGATTTTCCAGTTTGGGTGACTGGGTGTACCCTCGAATGTTCTTTCTTGACAGCGAACATACGAAAATCAACACAACTGGTTTCTTTTTTTTTAAATGTTTTATTTATGTCAACCATGATTCAAACTATGTATTAGTTTGTGTAAACCATGTTCCAAACTATGTATTAGCTTGTGTAAAATCATGTTCCAATATATAATATTTGGAACTATATTTAAATGGAGAAGAGGAAAAAAAATAAATAAAAAAAATACGTTGCCCCGCTGGAGCCACCCCCAGACGCAAACGGACGCGCGGACAATAACGGTCATTTTTGCGTCCGCAGCGCGACGCAAACGGACGCTCGCGGACAATAAAATGGGTCGCGCCGCTGGAGATGCTCTTATGTCCTAGCGAGTTTTGCGATCTATATCGTATTTAATGCGTTGTAAGGATCTCAATTATTTTCCCATATAAAATACCAAGGTCTTCCACCCACGCCCTAGATATGCGATTTTTCCTTCTGTAGATTATTTTCTCGTGTCTTATCATTTGCTTCGTTGCTCATAACTTACGGGGTAGCCATGGAAGGCATTGGGAAACTTACAATAACATGTAGTATGTCTGGCACGAAATAGGATGCCCATAGCGTTCGTAGGATAAACGATGAAAGGGAGTAGTTCACTGCGTTACTGTTTCTACTCCATCCTAACTTTGGGAGAAGAGGTAATAGCACCAGCCATACAACAACTTGCGTGGTGGGAACGAATTCATACAACAACTTGAAAAATGTGGTCGGATAGTACACAAACATGTCATTGAGGTGCAAATCAGTACAAAACTGTTATAGACATGACACGTGGTAACAATAATTTTACAAATAACCCTTGCATATTTTTCTCTCGTAATTGTGATCCTTTCCTCTTTTCCCCTTCATCAGGCATTCACTCTTGCACGGCGTGCGGCTCACATCCAACGCTCCGGCTGCGGACTGGCACACGAGCCGGCTCTACGTCACCACGTCGCTGTTGTCTGCCTCCATGTCCGCGGGAACATACAGGGGCGGTGGTGCCTGACATCGGACAGGGCAGCGGCAAGTACGGCGGATGATCCCCGGCTGGCCGGCTCCGGTGGCTGTCCACAGCGCGCGGTGGCGGTCGTGCCCTGCGAGGGCGGCGACATACACAGTTCCGCAAGTTGCCAGAAAACCGCCGGGGAGCTCGTATATGCAGGCGTTCGCCCACCGTCGTACGGGCCCAGAGGACCGATGGCGGAACTCCAGCGAGGGCGCCCTGCTCTGATTGACGACGCCTCCCGGTACGCCGGGAAAAAGGAGGGCAACCGAGAGCAGGGCACGGAGGAACTGGAAGGCGCTAAATTGGAGTCTCGCTGCGCCGTAGGTTTCTGCTACATGCGCTCGGCTCGCCGGCCTGCGACGACAGCTGACAGGCGGCCGCGACGGAGTGTCTCGCCCACATCTTGCTTGCGTGGGAAGCTGTCGGTCGGTGGTGCCTCTCCATTCCGGCAGTGGTTCCATTCTCTAGGGCTCCTCTCTCCCACGGCCAGGTGCAGCAGAGTAGCAGACGATGCCAGCACAGCGGCTCCGACGGCCAAGTCACCGATGGTCATGAGCGGAGCGGTCAGGCGCGTCGACTGCTTGGGTGCAGCGACTCCGTTGGCTGCGTCGGCCAGGTGTGGCGGCAGCATGGGCGGATCTTTCATGTGCCACGAATGGCATGGATGGATCGGCAGGCGTGGTGCTACTGCTCCGGTGGTCAAGTTGTGAACGGGTAGAAGAAAGATAAGTACGGGCCAAGCCCTTCACGGTCTCGCGTCTTGGAAAACTGGAATAGGGCAAAGAACTCATACTACAGTGTAGTCATTTTAGGATATGTGATTAGACTAGTATTATGCGATTAATATAATGAGTTCAATGGATAATTGTACGAGGGTTTTTTTGCAAAAATACGCTGCCACGTGTTATGTCTAGAACAGTTTTGTACTGATTTGCACCTCAATTACAAGTTCGTGTACTACCTCACCACATTTTTCAAGTTATTGTATGAAATTGCTCCCACCATGCAAGTTGTTGTATGTGCGATGCTATTACCTCTTGGGAGAACCCAGCAATTAAGTAGGAAATCAGCCCACCCCACGCCTACCCTTCCCCTTTTTTCTCAAAGAAAGAAGCTCGAGGAGGAGCGGAAAGTGTCTTTGACACATGGGCACCAGTGCTCTCCTCACTTTTAGATTTTTGAAAATTTTAAAATCTCACGTTTCTAAGTCACAAAAAATTATAACGTTAAATGTATAGATATATATACGGGCGGGGTGTATACAAAAAAGTCCCGTTAAAAAATATTTTGTATTTTGAATAATATAAAAAAGACAAATTTCTAACAGTTAATGGAAGTAAATTAGTATTACAATAGTGTATCCTTTTGTCAGAAATTTGTTTTTTTTTCTATTTCCCAAAATTTAAAGTATTTTTTACCGGGATTTTTTTGCATACACTTCTCATGAACATATCTATCTACATATTTAACGCTACAATTTTTGAAAACATAAAAGAGTAAGATTTTAAAATTTTCAAAAAACTGAAAGTGGTGGGAGCACTAGCACCCATGTGCACCAAATTCCTGTCCGAGGAGGAGGAATCTGTAGCAATATGTTATAAGTTGTCACCTACACATCCTTTTATTGGTACACGCGACCAGGAAGTCTGTTTTTGAAGGAACCAGCAGAGTGGTCCTCGCAATAAGTAGCAGAAAATAATTAAATTTTTTTATTTTTTAAAGAAGGTATGTTGCCAGGGTCTCTAACGTGGCCGTCGGCATACACCTTCATTCGGCAGAGTTCCGTTAGTGGGTGGAACTATGGGGCCACGTGCAGAGGCGGAGCTTTTGATTGGGTTCATCGCTTTGTAATAGTAGGTTCAGAGTATGAATGAGTAGTAAATATGTAGTGATTATAAAGAGACTAATCAAATTTCATTGGGTTCATCTGAATCCAATGGTTATATGCTGGCTCCGCCACTGGCCACGTGAGAGGAATCTATGCCGACGGCTATGGATTTGATGACGGACACATTCAGTATAATGGCATGTATACCGAGGTTCTATGCTAGCCAGAAAACCACTGCATACCCACATGTATGCTGACGGTCATTTTGTCTGTGTTTTAAACATAGCACAGATTCAATTTTTGTAGCCACATGTTCCGTGCGTGAATAAGTGGCTATTGATCAAATCAATATTTCCGAAAATTCCTACCGTTGTATATGCCAAGGGCCTCTAATCACTAGTAGAAAATGGGGCAACCGTCTAAGCCTTTAGTACTGGTTCCCTTACGAACCGGTACTAAAGGGGTCATTTGTACCGGTTCGGACGCTCAGGCGGGCGAGGAGCTTTCGTACCGGTTCGTTAGGGGTTTTCGTACCGGTTCGTGTTAGGAACCGGTACGAAAGGTCTCCGGCCCGAATTTCAGGCGCGAGTGAGGCCAGGGCTGGACCTTTGGTACCGGTTCATCTAAAGAACCGGTACTAAAGGGTGCCTCTATACATGATCACTGCCCCCCCTCCCCCCGATCCTTTCTCATTTTCTCCTCTCTCTCTCTCACATTTCTAAAATTTTTGCACCTCTCACACTCCAATAAATCTTCATTTTTTCTCCACCATTTTAACAAGATTAATGACATCCATCTATCCAAGGGTTAGCAATATCATCCTTTCTTCCGGCGTTTCTAATTTAGCTCATTTCTTTGCTAGTTTAACTCGTATTATTTTTCTAGTGCTAGCAAGGTGTTCGATGAAATGCCGAAGTTAGGGATTTTATTTTTTTTATATGCAATTTGAGCTGAAATTATAGTATGTTTTGTAGGTTTTAGTATCATCCCCGTCCTTACCGCCGTCGATCGCCAGCGTCGTCCCCTAGCCGGCACCGTACCACCTCGGTGAGCTTCTTCTTTTTTATAAAAAAACTTAGTTTTATGTGATGAACTTGAATATTAATTAAGTTGGTCACTCATATATCCATGATGTTGTGTAATTAATGATTTTTGATATACATATATAATGCAGATGAGTCGACAATGGATGTACGGTGACCGGTGCCATCCCGACTTCATTAATGGCATGCATTATTTTCTCAACGTGGCTGAGGCAAACAGGCGGTCGAATGGTTTCATCTATTATCCATGTAGTTCCTGTAAGAATATGAAGGATTACTCTACCTCAAAGACACTTCATGTCCACCTGCTGGAGAACGGTTTCATGCCCAGCTATAATTGTTGGAACAAGCACGGAAAAAGAGGGGTTATATTGGAAGACAACGAAGAAGAAGAGGATAGTGACAACTATCCTATGTTCACTGAAGATGGTGATAGTAGAATGGGGGAAGACGAAGCTGAAGAAGAGCCCATTTTTGATGAGCCGATTTTTGATGACCCCGATGACGATTTGGGTCGGGCCATTCTTAATGCGAAGATAAACTGCGGAAGTGAAAAGGAGAGGTTGAAGTTGGAGAAAATGTTAGAGGATCACAACAAACTGTTGTACCCAAATTGCGAAGATGGCCAGAAAAAGCTGGGTACCACGCTGGAATTGCTGCAATGGAAGGCAGAGAATGGTACTTCTGACAAGGGATTTGAAAAGTTGCTGAAAATAATAAAGAAGATGCTTCCAGGGGAGAACGTATTGCCCTCTAGTACGTACGAAGCAAAGAAGGTTGTCTGCCCTCTAGGATTAGAGGTGCAGAAGATACATGCATGCATCAATGACTGCATCCTCTACCGCAAGGAGTACGAGAATTTGAATGCATGCCCGGTATGTAGTGCATTGAGGTATAAGATCAGGCGAGATGACCCTGGCGATGTTGAGGGCGAGTCCACCCCCACGAAGAGGGTTCCTGCGAAGGTGATGTGGTATGCTCCTATAATACCACGGTTGAAACGTTTGTTCCAAAACAAAGAGCATGCCAAGTTGTTGCGATGGCACAAAGAGAACCGTAAGAAAGATGTGATGCTGAGACACCCCGCTGATGGGTCGCAATGGAGAAAAATCGACAGAGAGTTCAAGTCATTTTCAGATGACGCAAGGAACTTAAGATTTGGTCTAAGTACAGATGGCTTTAATCCTTTCGGAGGCGAGCTCCAGTCATAGCACCTGGCCAGTGACTCTATGTATCTATAACCTTCCTCCTTGGTTGTGCATGAAGCGGAAGGTCATTATGATGCCAGTGCTCATCCAAGGCCCAAGGCAACCCGACAACGACATTGATATGTACCTGAGGCCATTGGTTGAAGAACTTTTACAGTTGTGGCGTGAAGAAGGTGTACCTGTGTGGGATAAGCATGAACAAAAGGAATTTAACCTACGAGCGTTGTTGTTTGTAACCATCAATGATTGGCCTGCTCTTAGTAACATTTCAGGGCAGTCAAACAAGGGATACAATGCATGCACACACTGTTTAGGTGAGACTGACAATATATATTTGGAAAACAAGAATGTGTACCTAGGGCATCGTCGATTTCTTCCAAAACAAAATCACGTAACAAAGAGAGGAAAGCATTTCAGAGGTGAGTAAAATTGTATATCAAAAAAAAATTAAATATTAAGACGAAACGTCCACTTTGGCGCAACAATTGTGTTGCGACGAATTTTTTTTCAATTTTTTCTTCACCCGTTGCAATGCACGGGCATGTTTCCTAGTCTATACCTAATAATAAAGTACGAAGCCTTTCCTTGGTTTGGTCCGTCGTGTTTGTTGGTCGTCCGTTCGTTGATAGTTTCGTCCGTCAACCTAAAGTCTTGCTATCGTACGAGTTATGATATCTCCTGGTCTGTTCCTGATCGATGCAGTTTTCATCGGGTTATGTTTTGTTTCGCTGGCAGCTGGACTCCGCAACGGACTCAAGATCACCCGGCAGGTGTAACCTCGACGGGACTCAGGACTTTGCTACATATACCACTAGTAGAAAATGGGGCAACCATCTAAGCCTTTAGTACCGGTTCCCTTACGAACCGGTACTAAAGGGGTCATTTGTACCGGTTTGGGGGCTCAGGCGGGCGAGGAGCTTTCGTACCGGTTTGTTAGGGGATTTCGTACCGGTTCGTGTTAGGAACCGGTACGAAAGGTCTTCGGCCGAAATTCAGGCGCGGGGTGGGGCCAGGGCTGGACCTTTGGTACCGGTTCATCTAAAGAACCGGTACTAAAGGGTGCCTCTATATGATCCCTGCCCCCCCCAACCCGATCCTTTCTCATTTTTCCTCTCTCTCTCACATTTCTAAAAAATTTGCACCTCTCACACTCCAACAATTTTTCATTTTTTCTCCATCATTTTAACAAGATTAACGACCTCCATCTATCCAAGGGTTAGCAATATCATCCTTTCTTCCGGCGTTCCTAATTTAGCTCATTTCGTTGCTAGTTTAACTCGTATTATTTTTCTAATGCTAGCAAGGTGTTCGATGAAATGCCTAAGTTAGGGATTTTATTTTTTTATATGCAATTTGAGCTGAAATTATAGTATGTTTTGTAGGTTTTAGTATCATCCCCGTCCTCACCGCCGTCGATCGCCAGCGTCGTCCCCTAGCCGGCACCGTACCACCTCGGTGAGCCTCTTCTTTTTTATAAAAAAACTTAGTTTTATGTGATGAACTTGAATATTAATTAAGTTGGTCACTCATATATCCATGATGTTGTGTAATTAATGATTTTTGATATACATATATAATGCAGATGAGTCGACAATGGATGTACGGTGACCGGTGCCATCCCGACTTCATTAATGGCATGCATTATTTTCTCAACATGGCTGGGGCAAACAGGCGGTCGAATGGTTTCATCTATTGTCCATGTAGTTCCTGTAAGAATATGAAGGATTACTCTACCTCAAAGACCCTTCACGTCCACCTGCTGGAGAACGGTTTCATGCCCAGCTATAATTGTTGGACCAAGCACGGAGAAAGAGGGGTTATATTGGAAGACAACGAAGAAGAAGAGGATAGTGACAACTATCCTATGTTCACTGAAGACGGTGATAGTAGAATGGGGGAAGACGAAGCTGAAGAAGAGCCCATTTTTGATGAGCCGATTTTTGATGACCCCGATGATGATTTGGGTTGGGCCATTCTTGATGCGAAGATAAACCGCGGAAGTGAAAAGGAGAGGTTGAATTTGGAGAAAATGTTAGAGGATCACAACAAACTGTTGTACCCAAATTGCGAAGATGGCCAGAAAAAACTGGGTACCACGCTGGAATTGCTGCAATGGAAAGCAGAAAATGATACTTCTGACAAGGGGTTTGAAAAGTTGCTGAAAATAATAAAGAAGATGCTTCCAGGGGAGAACGTATTGCCCTCTAGTACGTACGAAGCAAAGAAGGTTGTCTGCCCTCTAGGATTAGAGGTGCAGAAGATACATGCATGCATCAATGACTGCATCCTCTACCGCAAGGAGTACGAGAATTTGAATGCATGCCCGGTATGTAGTGCATTGAGGTATAAGATCAGGCGAGATGACCCTGACGATGTTGAGGGCGAGTCCACCACCAGGAAGAGGGTTCCTGCGAAGGTGATGTGGTATGCTCCTATAATACCACGGTTGAAACGTTTGTTCGAAAACAAAGAGCATGTCAAGTTATTGCGATGACACAAAGAGGACCGTAAGAAAGATGTGATGCTGAGACACCCCGCTGACGGGTCGCAGTGGAGAAAAATCGACAGAGAGTTCAAGTCAGTTTCAGATGACGCAAGGAACTTAAGATTTGGTCTAAGTACAGATGGCTTTAATCCTTTCGGGGAGCAGAGCTCCAGTCATAGCACCTGGCCAGTGACTCTATGTATCTATAACCTTCCTCCTTGGTTATGCATGAAGCGGAAGTTCATTATGATGCCAGTGCTCATCCAAGGCCCGAGGCAACCCGGCAACGACATTGATGTGTACTCGAGGCCATTGGTTGAAGAAGCTATTATGATTGTGGCGTGAAGAAGGTGTACCTGTGTGGGATGAGCACGAACAAAAGGAATTTAACCTACGAGCGTTGTTGTTTATAACCATCAATGATTGGCCTGCTCTTAGTAATATTTCAGGGCAGTCAAACAAGGGATACAATGCATGCACACACTGTTTAGGTGAGACTGACAGTATATATTTGGAAAACAAGAATGTGTACCTGGGGCATCGTCGATTTCTTCCAAAACAAAATCACGTAACAAAGAGAGGAAAGCATTTCAGAGGTGAGGCAGATAACCGAACGAAGCCTACCCGCCCTACTGGGGATGTTATATATGATATGGTCAAGGATTTAAAAGTGATCTTTGGAAAGGGTCCCGGCGGACAATCTGTTCCGCATGATGTTGACGGACACGTACCCATGTGGAAGAAGAAGTCTATATTTTGGGAGCTACCCTACTGGAAATTCCTAGAGGTTCACTCTGCAATCGACGTAATGCACGTGACGAAAAATCTTTGCGTGAACCTGCTAAACTTCTTGGGCGTGTATGGGAAGACAAAAGATACACCGGATGCACGGCAGGACCAGACAAAGTATCCACGAAGGAAACAACCTGAATCCAGAGAAGTATCAATGTCCTGCCAGCTATGCTCTTACCAAAGAAGAGAAGGAGATCTTTTTTGAAGTCCCGAGTAGCATCAAGGTCCTGTCTAGCTTCTCGTCGAATATAAAGGGAATAATAAACATGTCAGAGAAAAAGTTTCAAAACCTAAAGTCTCATGACTGCCACGTGATTATGACACAATTACTTCCGGTTGCATTGAGGGGGCTTCTCCCGGAAAATGTTCGAGTACCCATTGTGAAGCTATGTGCGTTCCTCAATGCAATTTCTCGAAGGTGATCAATCCACTAGCTCTACAAAATTTACTGAAGGATGTGGTGCAATGTCTAGTCGGCTTCGAGTTGGTGTTCCCACCATCCTTCTTCAATATTATGACACATCTCCTAGTTCACCCGGTCGAAGAGATTGGCGTTCTCGGTCCTGTATTTCTACACAACATGTTCCCCTTTGAGAGATTCATGGGAGTCTTAAAGAAATACGTTCATAACCGTGCTAGGCCAGAAGGAAGCATCTCCAAGGGCTGTGGAACAAAGGAGGTCATTGAGTTTTGTGTTGACTTTATTCCTGACCTTAAGCCGATCGGTGTTCCTGAATCGCGCTATGAGGGAAGACTGCATGGAAAAGGCACGCTAGGAAAGAAAGCAACAACGTGTATGGACGGACATTCTTTCACTCAAGCACACTACACAGTTCTACATAATTCCATCTTGGTGGCTCCGTACATAGTGGAACACAAGGATATCTTACGCTCTGAATACCCGGAGCAACGTGAAGATTGGATTGATTTAGAACACATGAAGACTTTCGGCGGTTGGTTGCAAACACGTCTCATGAATGTCACTGATGAAGAACAACTATACTTGTTGGCCAAGCAACCATCTTCGACTATATCGACTTTTCAAGGGTACGAGATTAATGGGAATACATTTTACACGTTCGCCCAAGATAAAAAGAGCACCAACCAAAACAGTGGTGTCCGCTTTGATGCAACGAGAGGACAATGGGAAGAAGGTCACATATTATGAGTACATAGAGGAGATATGGGAACTTGAGTATGGACCTAATTTCAAGGTCCCTTTGTTCCGGTGCAAATGGTTCAACCTGAAAGACGGGGTACAGGTAGACCCGCAGTACGGAATGACTACAGTGGATCTGAAGAATCTAGGGTACGACACCGAACCATTCATCCTAGCCAGTGAAGTGGCTCAGGTTTTTTTATGTGAAGGACATGTCTACCAAACCGAAAAAAGAAAAGAAAGGCAAGAGGACACATCATACGATGAGCCAAAGCGCCACATAGTTCTTTCAGGAAAAAGAAACATCGTGGGAGTAGAGGACAAGACAGACATGTCAGAAGATTATAATAAGTTTGATGATATTCCACCCTTCAAGGTAAAAGCCGACCCAAGCATCATCTTAAATAATGAAGATTGTCCATGGTTGCGTCGCAATCAGAAGAAAGGGAAACACACGAAGAAAACTCAGAAGACTAGCTAGATATGGATCATAACTTGTGTATCTCAATATGGAAATCACTTTTGTGTAATGATGTTACTGTATGTAAGATATTAACAATGGAGATGGAGTCTTTCACGGGCTTGCAGTGAAATTTTTCCGAGGCGCAGCTTCCGAAGATGCCGTAGGGCGTGTGCACCAACGACATCTTCGAGAAGCTGCGCCACGGGAGATTTCCCAACCCTTTCCCCATTACTGTTAGAGGAGATGGAGTCTTTCACGGGCTTGCAGGGAAATTTTTCCGAGGCGCAGCTTCCGAAGATGCCGTAGGACGTGTGCACCAACGACATCTTCGAGAAGCTGCGCCACGGGAGATTTCCCAACCCTTTCCTCCATCCATGGGGATGAAACTCTCCCTACCTGCTTGTTGATCTGCTTGTTGATCTGCTTGCCAAGGCGTATCGGTGTTCCTTTTATAGGCACGGCGCCGCTTCTGCTTTGTCTTGTTCCTCCGACAGGGCGTCGTGCGCTACATGCTTTATCTCATCGAGTAGTGCGTCCACCCACGCGTCCTTATCCTGCCGACAGCTTTAGTCCCGGTTGCACCCACCAGCCGGTACTAAAGGTTATCCACGCGTCCTCATCCCACCGACAGTTTTGTTAGATGACAGAAAAACCACCTTTAGTCCCGGTTGCACCCACCAGCCGGTACTAAAGGTTACCCACGCATCCTTATCCCACCGACAGTTTTGTTAGATGACAGAAAAACCACCTTTAGTCCCGGTTGCACCCACCAGCCGGTACTAAAGGTTACCCACCCCCCAGATAAGGCCCTCCCGGATAAGCCTCCCCCAGATAAGACCCCCCCATCTTTTGTCCCGGTTTGAGCCTCCACCCGGGATGAAAGTTTCTCGCGCCATTGCGTTCCCGCCTATTTTCTTCCCGCGCTTTCCACCGGTTCCCGCCTCTGTCTTCCTGCCTCCGTCATCCCGCCATTTTTTCACTATATATATATAGGCTTGGCCTCCATTTACATATCACATATAGACTCATATCTGCAAACCTCATCATTCTCTCCCATGGCTTCCATCGTATCTCTAACCCCCCGGAGGCGAGGCGCTTTGCGCCTCAAACTACCCCTCGCCCGCCGGCTACCGCGTCCCGACCGACCGGTTGCCGAGCGTCGGAGGCGTACCGGTCCCTCCCTGTCCCTCTAGGTGTGGCGCACCGGATGGCCATCACGAACCATTACTACTTCGAGCTCACGCCGGAGCGGCGGAGGAATCCCCGGTGGCATCCCGACTACGGCCCGACTTGGGACAGCTTCTTCATCAATCGGCGTGAGAGTGCGCTTGCCGGGCACGAGGAGGACGGCCCGCCTCGTTCAAACTTCAACGAGGCCAGCCGTCGGCCGTGGTGGCGCGGCCGGACTCTCCGGAGCGTCATGGCCTACCGTGGGCCCCGCCCGCGCTACCCTCGGTCCCAGCCCACGCGTGCTCACCCGCCGAGGTTCGAGTACCGCGACCCCGATGCCAGCGACGACGACATCGGAGACTACGACGACTACAGTGGCGACGTTTATAGGGCTAGGCACGACTATGACTGAATGACTCCAACATTCGAATCTGGCCATGTGTATCTTAATTTTCAGTTGAGCTATGTACTTTAATTTGAGTTCAATCGTAATAAAATTTTATTCCCGCACATGCACTAAGAGGTGTGGGCTAGGGTTGGGCCATGGCAAAGAGAAGAGGGGGTGGTGGTGTCCACGACCCAAAACAGAAAAGAGAAAGGGAGAAAAAGAGAAAAAGAAAAGAGAGGGGGAAGTGTCCCCTCTCTTGTCTCTCATCCAGAGACAAAGAGAGAAAAAGAGAGAGAAAGGACAAGGGGCAGGGGTGAAAAAGAGAGGGGGCCATGCCATTAGTGCATGTGCCAATATTTTGAAAAATGGAAAATGGTTTTTTTTCCAATAAATATGAAAACTTCCTCCGTGAACATTGTCCGTGCTTCCAAGATGCATGTTTGTGTGGAATATGGGCATATTTTAGCAAACTATGCCATGGATGTGGCCAAAACACCCGTCATTTGGCCCGAAACCCTAGAAGGTTCGTAGGAGATACCTCGTTTCTTTGAAAACATTTTCAACAGAACTTTGGTATTCCAAGTCTATTATTTTTGGTGGATACTAGGGCATATATAATGATACCACGTGAAGGTCTTACACCATTTTGAATTTTTGTGGATTTTGTAGAATTTTCTATGCCGATTTCGGGAAAAAGTCAAGACGGCGGGCACAACCGATCGTAGCTAGGGGTTGAATATTGAGAAACTCTTTGTATATCTCTGATGAAATAGGTAGTTGTGTACCGAAATGATTTTTCCCAAAAATCATGAGCAAACTACGATGAACCTGTAGTTCAAATTTTACCCGTTTCCAGCTGAATCGGCAAGAATTTGTCATTTTCAAAAGAGGTGCATGGATGTGGATGATATGGATGTCATATTTGGATTTCTCTCATTTTTCTAATCGATTTGGACATATTATTTGTCAAATTTTGATTTACGGATTTACAGATATGAATTATTCAATATTAAATGAAAAAAGGCAAATAAGTTAATTATTATTTGCATTCAAGAATATTTTAATTCAAGATTATTATTAATGATTTATTTATTTTTATTTAAATAATTATTTCGATTCATAAAATAAATGTGTGTGACATCATAGTCCATGGGTTAATAGGATTGATTGGATACTATTGTCAGGTAAGCATTAGTTGTTTGTAGGTAGCTCATAGGGTAGGAACTAAGAAGTTAAGCGTGCTAGGGCTGGAGTAGTTTGAGCATGGGTGACCTGTGGGGAAGTGTTAGTAGAATCGAGTAATTTAGATTGAAATTAAGAATGCTTAGTGATAAATGTGTGTATAGTGTGATTAAGTGGTTAAACAATTCAAATAAAAAAATTGGGAAAAAAGTTCATAGAGGTTCACTCTGCAATCGACGTAATGCACGTGACGAAAAATCTTTGCGTGAACCTGCTAAACTTCTTGGGCGTGTATGGGAAGACAAAAGATACACCGGATGCACGGCAGGACCAGCAAAGTATCCACGAAGGAAACAACCTGAATCCAGAGAAGTATCAATGTCCTGCCAGCTATGCTCTTACCAAAGAAGAGAAGGAGATCTTTTTTGAAGTCCTGAGTAGCATCAAGGTCCTGTCTAGCTTCTCGTCGAATATAAAGGGAATAATAAACATGTCAGAGAAAAAGTTTCAAAACCTAAAGTCTCATGACTGCCACGTGATTATGACACAATTACTTCCGGTTGCATTGAGGGGGATTCTGCCGGAAAATGTTCGAGTACCCATTGTGAAGCTATGTGCGTTCCTCAATGCATTTTCTCAGAAGGTGATCAATCCACTAACTCTACAAAATTTACAGAAGGATGTGGTGCAATGTCTAGTCAGCTTCGAGTTGGTGTTCCCATCATCCTTCTTCAATATTATGACACATCTCCTAGTTCACCTGGTCGAAGAGATTGGCGTTCTCGGTCCTGTATTTCTACACAACATGTTCCCCTTTGAGAGATTCATGGGAGTCTTAAAGAAATACGTTCATAACCGTGCTAGGCCAGAAGGAAGCATCTCCAAGGGCTGTGGAACAAAGGAGGTCATTGAGTTTTGTGTTGACTTTATTCTCGACCTTAAGCCGATCGGTGTTCCCGAATCGCGCTATGAGGGAAGACTCGCATGGAAAAGGCACGCTAGGAAAGAAAGCAACAACGTGTATGGACGGACATTCTTTCACTCAAGCACACTACACAGTTCTACATAATTCCATCTTGGTGGCTCCGTACATAGTGGAACACAAGGATATCTTACGCTCTGAATACCCGGAGCAACGTGAAGAATGGATTGATTTAGAACACATGAAGACTTTCGGCGGTTGGTTGCAAACACGTCTCATGAATGTCACTGATGAAGAACAACTATACTTGTTGGCCAAGCAACCATCTTCGACTATATCGACTTTTCAAGGGTACGAGATTAATGGGAATACATTTTACACGTTCGCCCAAGATAAAAAGAGCACCAACCAAAACAGTGGTGTCCGCTTTGATGCAACAGAGGACAATGGGAAGAAGGTCACATATTATGAGTACATAGAGGAGATATGGGAACTTGAGTATGGACCTAATTTCAAGGTCCCTTTGTTCCGGTGCAAATGGTTCAACCTGAAAGACGGGGTACAGGTAGACCCGCAGTACGGAATGACTACAGTGGATCTGAAGAATCTAGGGTACGACATCGAACCATTCATCCTAGCCAGTGAAGTGGCTCAGGTTTTTTTATGTGAAGGACATGTCTACCAAACCGAAAAAAAGAAAAGAAAGGCAAGAGGACACATCATACGATGAGCCAAAGCGCCACATAGTTCTTTCAGGAAAAAGAAACATCGTGGGAGTAGAGGACAAGACAGACATGTCAGAAGATTATAATAAGTTTGATGATATTCCACCATTCAAGGTAAAAACTGACCCAAGCATCATCTTAAATAATGAAGATTGTCCATGGTTGCGTCGCAATCAGAAGAAAGGGAAACACACGAAGAAAACTCAGAAGACTAGCTAGATAGGGATCATAACTTGTGTATCTCAATATGGAAATCACTTTTGTGTAATGATGTTACTCGTATGTAAGATATTAACAATGGAGATGGAGTCTTTCACGGGCTTGCGAGTGAAATTTTCCGAGGCGCAGCTTCCGAAGATGCCGTAGGGCGTGTGCACCAACGACATCTTCGAGAAGCTGCGCCACGGAGATTTCCCAACCCTTTCCCCATTACTGTTAGAGGAGATGGAGTCTTTCACGGGCTTGCAGGGAAATTTTTCCGAGGCGCAGCTTCCGAAGATGCCGTAGGACGTGTGCACCAACGACATCTTCGAGAAGCTGCGCCACGGGAGATTTCCCAACCCTTTCCTCCATCCATGGGGATGAAACTCTCCCTACCTGCTTGTTGATCTGCTTGTTGATCCGCTTGCCAAGGCGTATCGGTGTTCCTTTTATAGGCACGACGCCGCTTCGCTTTGTCTTGTTCCTCCGACAGGGCGTCGTGCGCTACATGCTTTATCTCATCGAGTAGTGCGTCCACCCACGCGTCCTTATCCTGCCGACAGCTTTAGTCCCGGTTGCACCCACCAGCCGGTACTAAAGGTTATCCACGCGTCCTCATCCCACCGACAGTTTTGTTAGATGACAGAAAAACCACCTTTAGTCCCGGTTGCACCCACCAGCCGGTACTAAAGGTTACCCACGCATCCTTATCCCACCGACAGTTTTGTTAGATGACAGAAAAACCACCTTTAGTCCCGGTTGCACCCACCAGCCGGTACTAAAGGTTACCCACCCCCCGATAAGGCCCTCCCGGATAAGCCTCCCCCAGATAAGACCCCCCATCTTTTGTCCCGGTTTGAGCCTCCACCCGGGATGAAAGTTTCTCGCGCCATTGCGTTCCGCCTATTTTCTTCCCGCGCTTTCCACCGGTTCCCGCCTCTGTCTTCCTGCCTCCGTCATCCCGCCATTTTTTCACTATATATATATAGGCTTGGCCTCCATTTACATATCACATATAGACTCATATCTGCAAACCTCATCATTCTCTCCCATGGCTTCCATCGTATCTCTAACCCCCCAGGAGGCAGAGGCGCTTTGCGCCTCAAACTACCCCTGCCCGCCGGGCTACCGCGTCCCGACCGACTGGTTGCTGAGCGTCGGAGGCGTACCGGTCCCTCCTGTCCCTCTAGGTGTGGCGCACCAGATGGCCATCACGAACCATTACTACTTCGAGCTCACGCCAGAGCAGCGGAGGAATCCCCAGTGGCATCCCGACTACAGCCCGACTTGGGACAGCTTCTTCATCAATCGGCGTGAGAGTGCGCTTGCCAGGCACGAGGAGGACGGCCCGCCTCGTTCAAACTTCAACGAGGCCAGCCGTCGGCTGTGGTGGCGCGGCCGGACTCTCCAGAGCGTCATGGCCTACCGTGGGCCCCGCCTGCGCTACCCTCAGTCCCAGCCCACGCGTGCTCACCCGCCGAGGTTCGAGTACCGCGACCCCGATGCCAGCGACGACGACATCGGAGACTACGACGACTACAGTGGCGACGTTTATAGGGCTAGGCACGACTATGACTGAATGACTCCAACATTCGAATCTGGCCATGTGTATCTTAATTTTCAGTTGAGCTATGTACTTTAATTTGAGTTCAATCGTAATAAAATTTTATTCCCGCACATGCACTAAGAGGTGTGGGCTAGGGTTGGGCCATGGCAAAGAGAAGAGGGGGTGGTGGTGTCCACGACCCAAAACAGAAAAGAGAAAGGGAGAAAAAGAGAAAAAGAAAAGAGAGGGGGAAGTGTCCCCTCTCTTGTCTCTCATCCGGAGACAAAGAGAGAAAAAGAGAGAGAAAGGACAAGGGCAGGGGTGAAAAAGAGAGGGGGCCATGCCATTAGTGCATGTGCCAATATTTTGAAAAATGGAAAATGGTTTTTTTTCCAATAAATATGAAAACTTCCTCCGTGAACATTGTCCGTGCTTCCAAGATGCATGTTTGTGTGGAATATGGGCATATTTTAGCAAACTATGCCATGGATGTGGCCAAAACACCCGTCATTTGGCCCGAAACCCTAGAAGGTTCGTAGGAGATACCTCGTTTCTTTGAAAACATTTTCAACAGAACTTTGGTATTCCAAGTCTATTATTTTTGGTGGATACTAGGGCATATATAATGATACCACGTGAAGGTCTTACACCATTTTGAATTTTTGTGGATTTTGTAGAATTTTCTATGCCGATTTCAGGAAAAAGTCAAGACGGCGGGCACAACCGATCGTAGCTAGGGGTTGAATATTGAGAAACTCTTTGTATATCTCTGATGAAATAGGTAGTTGTGTACCGAAATGATTTTTCCCAAAAATCATGAGCAAACTACGATGAACCTGTAGTTCAAATTTTACCCGTTTCCAGCTGAATCGGCAAGAATTTGTCATTTTCAAAAGAGGTGCATGGATGTGGATGATATGGATGTCATATTTGGATTTCTCTCATTTTTCTAATCGATTTGGACATATTATTTGTCAAATTTTGATTTACGGATTTACAGATATGAATTATTCAATATTAAATGAAAAAAGGCAAATAAGTTAATTATTATTTGCATTCAAGAATATTTTAATTCAAGATTATTATTAATGATTTATTTATTTTTATTTAAATAATTATTTCGATTCATAAAATAAATGTGTGTGACATCATAGTCCATGGGTTAATAGGATTGATTGGATACTATTGTCGGTAAGCATTAGTTGTTTGTAGGTAGCTCATAGGGTAGGAACTAAGAAGTTAAGCGTGCTAGGGCTGGAGTAGTTTGAGCATGGGTGACCTGTGGGGAAGTGTTAGTAGAATCGAGTAATTTAGATTGAAATTAAGAATGCTTAGTGATAAATGTGTGTATAGTGTGATTAAGTGGTTAAACAATTCAAATAAAAAAATTGGGAAAAAAGTTAATTTTTTTTATAAAAAAAATCGAAAAGAGAAAAAAAGGAGCCAACCTTTGGTACCGGTTCGTGTTACCGGTACCAAAGGTCTCCAGCCCCGCGGGCTCCTCCGTGCCTACGTGGGAACCGGTACTAAAGGGGGGAAGGCTTTAGTACCGGATCTTTAGTACCGGTTCCAAAATCGGTACTAAAGGCCCTCTGGAACCGGTACTAAAGGGGGGTTTTCTACTAGTGAATGTGGTCATCGGCATACACCTACCGCTACCGCCATCAGGCTTCTGCCAGTCTGGCTGAACTACGGGGTCACATGGCAGGAATCTATGCTGACGGCTATGGTTTTTCTAACAGGCATCCTATATGCTGACGTCCATCTTGGAGTGCTCGGCATGTCGTTTGTATGACGATGGACCTATAGCATGCCAGTTGTCTATGTTTTAAACAAAGCGCGAACCTAATTTTTATTGCCTCATGACACGTACGTTGGATAACTGGATATTAATTAGATTAATTTTCATGAAATTCCTACAATAGAGGTATTAATTTTGTATATTTGGCCACTCTACATTTCGATTATAATTTAGATATATTTATTGCTGAATTATTTCCATACAATTAGTTCTAATTAGAATCCAAACCAAAAGTCAATTCTAACGTTTCCTTTCATGTGCAGTACACGTGTTGATTTTCTTTTGGTTGGACGCACGTGCGGTGTTTGTACATGTACCGTTTCTAGACTATTGCTTTTATTTTTCTTTCCTAGGGAGGGTGTCACCTACATGTCAAAGTATATGTACATAAAATATATGCATGTATATTCTACATAATTTTGTTCAATCTTGTCCATAAATAGATCTAACCGTTATAATAATTCTGATGATTTGGATCAACGTAGTGCCTCCATTCTAAATCCCCGTATTATGCTTTTACTATAGAAATAGATGTATGCCACTGTAAGTAAGTTCCAGTGAGACTAAGAATTTAACTACTAGGTTTCAGATACTTTTGTGAAACCTAGTGATCTTTGTCTCAATGTTAGATATAATAATAGGCAGTTTTGAATCAAAAACTCAGATCCAACTCAGTTTGCCTTGTGCATGTCCGATAATAACGCATACATGACAAACTGACAAACTCTTGACCAATCTGAAAACGAGTGTCCAGTCAAGTACACAAAAAATCGTCTCGTGCTCCAGCATATGTGTTACGCGGAGCTGATACACAGGACCATGTGCCATTGTCTGTACTCCGGCGATGGCGCGACCGGGGACAGGCCGGGTGTGCCCACGCGATCGCCTTCACTCGAGGCATGTCATGGCAGCCACCCACTGGATCAAAGCCATGAGAAGTGACCACTATGGGAAAAATACCCTGAAAGATTAAACCTGGCTTGGCTTGTTCTGACCCTGATCAGTCATGCGCTGTTTCGGCCACTCTGCTTGATAGAGCGAGTGTCGCTATCCCGAACTGAACAACAGTATGTCCGCGTCCAAAGTATATTACTCTAATGTGGAAATTCAATCCATCAACTTGATTGTACCCCATCCAATGTAGAGTACCCACCATGTGTCCGTATGAGCTTTTGCCATCAACCATACTTGATGCCCTCATAAGAGTGTGAACCATTTGCCAATATAATACACGAAGTGGTTCCGTCCGTTCTCAAGATATGCGTCTAATCAGTTTGATTTGTTTTTGTTCACTTGTATGGTTTGCATGGAAGGCATTGGGAAGATTACAACAACATCAGTTCACTTGGACACAACATGGCATTCATGTAGCACTCATGGGACCTACGATGAAATGGAGTAATTTGTTGTGTCACCCTGTATGCGTTGCCCAAACAGAAGAAGAGAGCTGACTTGCCGTAGAGGGACGACCCACAACAAGCATACGTGCATGCACAGCGTGCCTATAGTCAAATATGTATCGGCTACGCCATATGCGAGCATGCTGCATGCATGGATCTTCGGTTGAAGGTTGTCTTGTATCGGTTAGAGTTTCCTTAAGCACCTATGTTGCAACCACCATAGAGGTCTTCTAGACTATGTATGTTTCAGTTAGTTTTGGCAAGCTCCCTGAGAAACTCTAATTCTGTTCTGAAAATTGTGGCCACAACACAATCACTCTATTGTGTGTTTGTCCGATGATAATGGAGTGGTTTCTTTAGACACGACAGCTCTTTGCTCGCTCAGTCCACCTCACTCCATGCCGGGGACATGGTCAGCTGTTGCCTTCCTATCAAAGGCGGGCCGCACACATTCGTCCTCGTCGAGGCCGGCGACAGTGACGGCGCCGAACCAAAACCAGAGGGCCCCTATCTTGACAAAGCTGGATTAGCCGACGATGAGAAGGAGAATCCATAGGAGGTGGAGGAGGGTATCTATTGGATGGACTCGGCTTGCTCTGACCTGATCAATGATGATTGATGCCCCTGTTCATTCAATTTCACACAGATAGTGTTCGTCGTGGGCCTTTGGTTGTTCGTTCTATTCTAAATTGGACAACATGATTCGATCCAGGTGAAGTTATTAATAAGCTTAATTTTGTTTTGTGCTTTGGAGAGCTCGGTAATGTGTACATTTTGGAATTGAAGCTATGGTTTGAACTTTCCTGTAACATCCTGTTCGATCTCTCCTGTCACGATTTGCTACAGAGACGCAACTGCACCTACACTCCCCATTACGTACACTGCCGGTGTATTTTTCAGCACACCATGGATGTTGTTTTTCCTCCTTATCTCGTGAACTTGTTAAAAGGGGAATTTGTTGTCGGAAACCCCAAGCGTAGACCGGGCTAGATGTAGCTTGATTTTTTTTCCCGTTTTGACCCAAGTGTGGCCCGGGTTAGATGTAGCTTGGTTATTTTTTCTTTTTGAAACTTGATTTTTTTTATTTAAAGTTTCAGAATTTTTTGAAAAATACCTAGACATAGACAATGTTGTATTCTAACAGTATGTAAAATTTTAGAACAAAATACATTGTATTGAGCCCTCATTAAAGAAGGCAAAATCTGACAAACCGATAAAATCATATATTAGTGTACTGTTCACTTAGGTTCACCAACAACGAAATCAAGATTTATCATTTATTCTGAATCTAAAATACAACATATTTCTTATTAAAAATTTGCACACTGGTAGGTTTCAATAGTATCTACATCCTGGTATATTTTTCATTTTTTTTGAAATTTATATTCAATTTTTCAGAGGTTCAAAAAAGGTCTCCTTATAGCCCGAGCTACAAATTAAAGTCCATTCCCAAATGATTATTTATGTATGTGATAACCTGAATTTAGGTTTATTTTGTATTTTGAGATAAATGATAATTGACATATAGTTGTTTAATTCCGATAATCATAGTGTTTAAAGTGGATGTTATTCTTTGCATGAAGTAAGAAATTGACGAGTTAATCATAATCGGGTTGAAACATTTCTAGTGTGTACATGAGCTTCTTGAGATTCACAGTGCTGGTTTATGCACTACAGGAATGGGCTGATATACCAACGGCCGGGAACCCTCGGCGTAGCCGGTTTTGGCCGTCGGCGTAGGCTACGCCGAGGGCAGCCCTCGGCATAGCTCCTCCGCGAAGACCTCCCTCGACGGAGCCACTATTGCCGTCGGTGTAGCACGCCCGTCGGCGTAGCCCGGCCCTCGGCGTAGCGTGCTACGCCGACGGCAAAACCCTCGGCATACTAATTTTAAAAATTCAAATTACCTTTAAAAAAAATTACAAAAAAAATTCGAAAAATATCTTTTTTTGCTATGCCGACCCGGCAAAACCCTTGACATAGAGTTTTAAGTTTTTTTAAATTTTAATTCGTTTTACACCATTTTTTCTTTTACTTGTTTATCTTTCACCCAAGATACTTTTAATTCTAAGTACACTTAATCTTAGGTCAAATTACAATCACGGTTAAATTTTCCAGTCGCCCATCCTCACACTACTCCACCCTCAGCACACTTAACTTCTTGGTTCCATTCGGATGAGATTCTATTAAAGAATTGACACCTTGCTGATAATAATAGCATATCAACCCTACTAATCCTTGGACCGTGATGTCACACCTTTTTATTTTTGAATTCCAAACAATTACTTAAGTAAACAATAATGAATATATAAGTAATAATAATATTAAATTCAAATAACAATAAAATAATTTTATTTTTTGGTCTTTTTTCTATTTAATATGGAATAATTAATATCTTTAAATCGAAAAATCAAAATTCCACGAATAATATGTCTAAATCGATCAGAAAAATGAGAGGAATCTAAATATAACATCCATATCATCTTGTGAACCTAAAAATTAGAGGAATCCAAATATGACGTCCAGTTTGCCATCTGGCCAACCCCCCTCCCCCGATGCGGAATGGCCGTACCGGGCGCGCTGGTGCACCGTTCGCCAACACGCTAAAGGGAGAAAAATTAGCACATAAAGTGATGTGTCGTAGACCTAAAAACATTTTTCCCGAAATTTATTGAGTGACGGAAAGTGTACCCCTAGTTCAAATCCGGTCAATTTCCAGCGGATTCGGCGGGACACCGCAGGAAGCCACAGGGATTTCGAGATAGCTAGCGCACACATATAGCATGTGATATGTGGTGCGGAGGAGGTGTCCTACGATGTCAACACCCGGGTTTTTAAGTCCAGATGCCTATTATGCCATACCTCGCAATCCCAGGAAGATTGTTTTTGCGAGACATAACAGTTGAATATCGTAGAGTAATCATTCATTACAACACCATAATAGTCTTACAACATAAAGAATCACATGATCCAGTCTCATTACAACACTTGATCTAAGGATCAATACATGACACATAGCGGAAGCGAAGTCGTAGTAGTCCATCGAATCCACAGGCAACGCTTGACGTTAGAAGACGATCCTAGTTATCGTAGACGTCCTGTTGTCCGTCATCCTGATACTGTTGCTCCTCTTCATAGTCTGGCCATTTGAATAGCTAGGGACACAGCCGTGAGTACTTTCAAGTACTCGCAAACTAATACTAGTGTAAGTACTAACAGTTTTAGTGAGAGGATTCTAAGCTCTAAGTTTATTTGCTTAAAGCCAGTTTTATTTCATAAGTATTTAGTAAACAAAGACTCTTCCATTGCCTAACTTAACTCAAGTGGGAACATTAGTGTCATTCTCACAACTCTGTTGTGATTAAAAATCAAAGTCACCTTTTCGAAAAGTTCTGATGACGGAACAGTATGGCCTTTCCAACTGTCCATGACCGCGGACGCGGCTATTCGAATATGTTTACACTCTGCAGAGGTTGCACACTTGTGCCACAATATTTGATTACATCCGTCAGGGATAACCCTGAATAATCATAATTCAGTATGCGGATCATCAACCATTAACCTTTCACTTACACATCCTAGTATAGGCACCTCTCCCCATGAGCTTGGCCTCCCAGTGATAACCAACTGCTATCCTGGGAACTGCACAGGGCTTGGGTAGGGCATTCAACTCTTTTCACGTCATTTCACTTTCAACGGAGGCAGCCTTGGCATAACCTCTATGATGCTTGTTCAGAGGGAACCCATACTAAGACACATAAATTTCCAGCTAAAGCCTTACCCATATTCAATTATTGTGGGTGTACTCAAGAATTGGAATGGTATCGCATCCGAACCCAATCATCAGTTTTCATCAAAACCACCATTTCATTCAAGTCACATTCACCTTCAAAATCTTTCCATAGAATGACTCATCATTCAAAGGTTTTTAAATTCAACAGTTTCACATGTTCCCAACTAGAGTAGTCATTTTTAGTTTAGCACTAGCAACTAGTCATGAGGGGTGCTAACTAGCTTGTAGCTCTTCTAGGCTAAATTTGATGCTCTTGCACTACTTCATATCTAGACTCAAGTTAACTATACAAGTAAGACTTGGAAATCAAAGTAAAAGCTTTGAGAGATAAAAACTGGGACTTGTAAAGTAAAACACAAGTAGTATGGTATGAGTGCTTTGCTCAAGTTGAGCTTGCACTAGGGTAACTTGCAAGAGTTTAGCTTGCCTTGGTTGGTACAGTGGTCAAAGCTTTCTTCTTCTTCCTGGTAGTAGACCTCCTCCTCCTGGTATTCCTCGGTACTAGCGTCTATAAACGAATACGAAGTATACAATCACCAAACAACTCTTAAGGGCTAGACTAATCACACAAGTGGTTCACACAAGCTATTCTAGCATCACAACTTTAGCACAAGGGGGTTTGACTTTGGGTTTAATAGACTTGTAAGAGAAATAATTTCCTCTCATTTAATCTTATTAAGATTTAATCTCCTCCAATAATAGGGTATGAACACATGTTGACCAAGGTCAACACTTCACCCTTATCACTTGAGAAAAAGGATTTAAATGAGGTACTAAACCTCATGCATTTTAAATACTACTATTGCAACAATTTAATGTCTCTAAGTAATCCACCATGAGGTGCTATAGACCAAAGTCAACACTTCATATTGAATTGCTTAGGACCATGGTTTAAATGAGGGGGAACCCCTCATACTATTTGAGAAATACTTTTGGATAATTTTAAATGGACTAGAAATAGCCACATAGCCATTATTTTGCTCTAGCCCATGATCATACAAACAACTATGTGATCTTTTTACATAAACATGTAGGGTATGTGAAATGTGATTTATGATTGTTGGAATAAACTCAAAATAACTTATGGTTGATTTTTAATAAATGTTTGAATTTGCAAAAGACCCTGCCTTGTTATTTTTACTACATTAATTCTACAATGAATCTAAGATTGAGACCAGTGTAGTTGTTTAGATAATTTTCTAAGCTTTCCAAATATATAAAATTCATCAAATTTGGTTCAGTAGATTTGATTCTCTTCAAATTTGAAAAAGGATCCAGTATTGAATTTGAATTGAAACTGAAAATCCAGATTTGAATTTTTGGGCCTGGCGGGAAAGCTTAATGGGCCACAGGGGTGAAAAACAAACGGGCCAGCCCAACAGCGTGGCTCGCACGCGTGGGCTGCCTGACAAGGTGGGGCCTACTCGTCAGTCCCTCTTAAAACCCGAATCGGTATCTCTCAACGTGGCACGCACGATTAAAGGTCAATCCAACGGCGCAGGTTCATCGTCATCATCGACGAGATCCTTCCCTAGCCGCGGCGAGGGCAGGGGGTCGGAGGCTCACCGGCGGTGCGGCGATCGTCGACGAGGTGCTGTGGCGGCGTTGTAGACGACGGCGAGGCTCCAGGTACAAGCGGCGTCGTCAGGGGTGGCTCCTAGCTTCTCCTCCATTCGCGGCAGCTCCACGGTGCTCCGGCGTCAAATTGACTCGCTACGGTGGCTAATGTCGAGCGGGGTGTGGTCGAGGAGGCTCAGAGAGGAGAGGAGAGGTGAGTGCTGTGAAGAATTTGAGAGGGGAGGGCCTCCTTTTATAGCGGCGGGGCGAGGCCGTGGTGCTGCGGTGAGGTCATCCATGGCGACGCGTCTACAGGGCGCGGCGTGCTGGGCGATGACGCAGGCGGTTTGGTGGTGGCAGTGCGGTCACGCAGGGCTTGATTGCGGGGAAAACCACGCAGCGATGAGGGCAGGCGATCGTCATGTCTGTCGCGGGTACCGGCGGAGGTCATCGATGGTGGCGTCGGCTATAGCGTTCCCGCGGGCCAATGGGAGTGTCTGGGCGTCTCCTGGTGTCGTGGCGGAGCTGCTGGCGCGCGGAGAGAGCGAGGGGTGGCCTAGGTCAGCGGGGCGACGTCATGCTCTGGCATGCTCCGGTGCGTGCCCGTGCGCGTCCTGGCGTGTGCTGGGCGTCACTGGGCGCGCTCGTGTTGGCTCGTGGCATGCTACCCTTCGTCGACCACGGTGTCTAGCACGTTCAGGTGAGTGAGAGGAAGAGCACTGACAAGGTTGTGCACGGTGGAATTGAGTAGAGAGAGGAATGGCATGGTGAGGTGATGCCATGCCACGGCATGGTCAAATGGTGATGATTTCCTGCACTACACTTTGTCTCTGGTGCTTGGCAAGTTGCTAGAGGTACAGGAGAGGACTAATGCTGACCATGGCTTGATGGTTAGGGCAAAAACACACTGCACAAAAGCATGTATGGAGTTGGCAGCAAGGTGCACACCAAGTGTTCGGTCAAATGGCCGCATGAAAGGATTTTTCGAATTTTGCAGTGAATTTTGGTGGAGTGGAATCATATATTATTTGGCACACAATGGTGGTGGTGGTGTGCAAATTTGAAATGATTTGCAAGATTTCAAAAATGGCACAATCTAGAATCTGTTTGAATGTTGCTACTTTGATTGATGATAATTTGAAATTGGGAAAGAATTTGCAGGGGTGTGCTTTACCAAAGTTGTTCCCCTTGATGAGGTCTTGGATGAGGTGCAAAGAGTTGAGGTTGTTTAGTTTAAAAATTTCTTAATACAGCGGCTCTAAGTAGGTGTGATGATATAAATGGCAGTTTTGACCATTATCTTATGTGAGCTCATTTTGAATTCAAATTTGATTTGATTTGAGTTTCTTTGATTCAAAAGGTGTTATTAAGTGTTTAGTAACATTCTCCAACCAATGGCACAAACCATTTTGGCCTAGGTTGTGATTTGACAAAAATGGCCATAAGCACATGTATGTGTTGATTTGGATTTTTCTCATTTCTTTTTCTTTCTCTCTTATGGATCATAGGATCATATGCTAGGGTTTTAGCATCATTGGTGAGCACCCAAGCAATCATCATGGTAATAACACAAGAATTGAGAATGAGCACTATGCATGGCACATAAGTTAATAAAAGTTTTTGTTGGTTCTCATTTTTGAATATGGGAAACTCCTTCTTTTATTTATTGAAATCTTGGGATGTTACAAACCCTTCCCCCTTACAAAAGATCTCGTCCCGAGATCTTAAAGAAAACTAGGTACTAAAGAGATCTGGGAATTCCTTCTTCATATCATCTTCTCGCTCCCAAGTGGCTTCTTCTTCAGTATGATTACTCCATTGAATCTTCAGGAACTTGATACTTCTGGTGCGGGTGGTTCGAAATGCTTCCTCCAAGATACGAACGGGTACTTCACGATAAGTCAAGTCCTTGTTGATATCCACCGATCTGTGATCGATGTTTTTGAATACCTCCGTATTCTCCGGCACTTCTAAGCACTTCCGAAGTAGTGATATGTGAAACACAGTATGCACAGCGGACATTTCCTCCGGTAGTTCAAGCTAATAGGATACTTCTCCTCGGCGACTCAGGACTTTGAAAGGTCCAACATATCTAGGTGCAAGCTTTCCTCTAAGTTGAAATCTCTGCATTCCTTTAAGGGGTGATACTTTGAGATACACAAAGTCTCCGATATTGAAAGTCATTTCTCGGCGTCTCTTGTCGGCGTAACTCTTCTGTCTTGACTGGGCAGTCTTGAGGTATTCACGGATCTTGTGAACCTTCTCTTCAGCCTCTCAGAGAATATCTGGGCTGAAGATTTGGCTATCTCCGACTTCTGACCAGTTCAGAGGGGTACGGCACTTCCTTCCGTACAGGGCTTCAAAGGGGGCCATTTGCAAGCTGGCTTGATAGCTGTTGTTGTATGAGAATTCTGCATAAGGCAGACAGTCTTCCCATTTAGATCCATATTCTAGCACACAGGCTCTCAACATGTCTTCAAGTATCTGGTTGACGCTTTCCGTCTGTCCATCAGTCTGCGGGTGATAAGCTGTGCTGAAATTCAGCCGGGTTCCTAGTCCTTCATGTACTTTCTGCCAGAATCTTGAGGTGAATTGAGATCCTCTATCTGACACAATTGACTTCGGGGTTCCATGCAGGCTGACTATTCTGGAGATATATAACTCAGCTAGCTTTGGGCCTTGATAGGTGGTCTTGACGGGGATGAAATGGGCTACCTTGGTTAATCTATCAACCACTACCCAAATAGAATCATTTCCTCTACTTGATTTGGGCAAACCAGTGATAAAGTCCATTCCTACAGAATCCCACTTCCATTCGGGAATCTGTAATGGCTGCAGCAATCCTGCAGGGCGCTGATGTTCTGCTTTGACTCGTTGACAGATATCACATTTAGCGATGTAGCTTCCAATTTCTCTCTTCATTCCATGCCACCAAAATTGTTCCTTCAAGTCTTGGTACATCTTGGTTCCTCCGGGGTGAATGGAATACAGTGTATCATGGGCTTCCTTCAGAATGACTTGCTTCAACTCTGAATCTGCTGGCACACATAGGCGTCCGTTGTACCTAAGAACTCCTTCTTCATCTACGGTAAATCCAGGTGCCTTTCCTGCAGCTATTTGACTCTTGATTCCATCAATGCTAGCATTTCCCTTATGGGCTTCCTTGATTTGGCTCATCAAAGTGGGCTGGAGCTCAATGCTCGCTAGGAATCCTTCACTAACTAGCTCTAGTCTAAACTGTTCAAACTCTTGATACAAACTAGGCTATTCTTCTGCGATCATGGAGTTCAACTGACTCGGCTGTCTACTCAGGGCATCCGCTACCACATTGGCCTTGCCGGGGTGGTAGTGAATTTCCATGTCATAATCCTTGATCAACTCAATCCATCTTCTTTGCCTCATATTCAGCTCCTTCTGGGTGAAAATATACTTCAAGCTCTTGTGATCCGAATAGATCTCGCATCGATTACCCATGAGGTAATGACGCCATACTTTCAAGGCTAAGACTACGGCTGCTAACTCCAAGTCATGGGTAGGATAGTTTTGCTCATGTTGCTTCAGTTGCCTTGACAGGTATGATATCACCTTGCCTTCTTGCATCAACACACATCCAAGACCAATCTTGGATGCGTCACAATAGACGTCAAATGTCTTGGTGATATCGGGCATGATCAATATTGGGGCTGTGGTTAATCTGCTCTTGAGCTGCTGGAAACTCTCTTCACATTTGTCAGCCCATTCAAACTTCTTGTCCTTCTTCAACAGTTGAGTCATTGGTCTTGCGATGCTAGAAAATCCTTCAATAAACCGGCGGTAATATCCCGCTAATCCCAGAAATGCACGGACTTTAGTCTGGGTGGTTGGGGCTTTCCATTCCTCAACGGTCTTGATTTTAGCGGGATGTACGGCAATTCCTCCTGCAGACAAGATGTGTCCCAGGAATCCTACTCCCTTTAACCAAAACTCACATTTGCTGAACTTGGCATACAACTGATGCTTCCTAAGGGTTTCTAGGACAACTTCCAAATGTTGCTCATGCTCTTCTTCTGATTTGGAGTAGATTAGGATGTCGTCGATGAAGACAACGACAAACTTATCTAAAAAGTTCATAAAGATCTTATTCATGAGATTCATGAAATAAGCGGGGGCATTGGTCAATCCAAATGACATGACATTGTACTCATACAATCCATATCTGGTGGTGAAGGCAGTCTTAGGGATATCCGTTGCACGAATCTTCAGTTGATGGTAACCAGTCCTAAGATCAATCTTAGAGAACACTTTGGCACCGGTCAGCTGATCAAACAGGTCTTCTATCTTCGGCAAGGGGTATTTGTTCTTGATGGTGACATCGTTAAGCTTACGGTAATCCGTACATAAACGAGTGGCACCGTCCTTCTTATCCACGAACAAAACTGGGGATCTCCAAGGCGACGCACTTGGTCGAATCAGACCTTTGTACAGCATGTCATCCAGTTGCTTCTTCAGTTCCACTAACTCTGCCGGGTTCATACTATAGGGTCTCTGAGCTATGGGTCCTGTTCCAGGTATTAACTCAATGATAAACTCGATATCCCGATCTGGGGGCATACCGGGTAGATCATCAGGAAACACATCGGGGTATCGACAGACTACCCTGATCTGATCCAAGGTTGGCTTGGCTAAACTCTGGTTGCAGGTGAACTTTCTGGGCAGCCTTTTAGACACGTGTTCTACTAACACACCGGTGCTACTAGTCATGGTGATGGCCTTCTTGGCACAGTCAATCAATCCATGATGTTTCGACATCCAATCCATACCCAGTACTACTTCCAAACCTTGTGTTCCCGCAACAATCAAATTTGCATAAAAATCTATTTCATGTATTCGATGGGTACATCTTTGCAAATTTTTCTAGCTTTTGTAGTTGAACCGGGTATTTGAACTATCATGACATGTTTCAAACCGATTGGTTGAATCTTACTAGTGCATGCAAAATCTTCAGTAACAAACGAATGCGATGCTCCGGAATCAAACAACACTCTTGCAGGTATTGAGTTAACAGAGAACATACCCAGCACGACATCTGGTGCTTCCTGGGCTTCTTCGGCGTTCCTGTGAAAGAGGCGGCCGCTGCGGTTGTTCGGATTGTTCGGGGTGAACTTCCTTCCGGCTGAGACACGGCGTTGCTGCTGAGCAGGTGCAGCGGTGTTGGGGGTGGTCTTGGCAAGCTTCTTGGGGCACTCATTGGAGTAGCGACCCACTATTCCACATTCGTAACAAGTCACAGTTGACTTGTCCTTGGGTCCTGTGGAACTGTGTAACAAGTCACAGTTGACAAGTCAACGATAACCTGCTATGAATGTGGAACTGTGGGTCATTACTCCAATGAATGCCCCAAGAAGCTTGCCAAGACTGCCCCCAATACTACTGCACCTGCCCAGCAACAGCGCCGCTTCGCAGCCAGAAGGAACCAGAACAACCACAACGGCCGTCTCTACCACATGAGTGCCACAGAAGCTCAGGAAGCACCCCAGGCCATGCCAAGTATGTTTTCCTGTTAATCCAATGTTGGAGATATACCCAAGAGGCAATAATAAAATGGTTATTATATATCTTTATGTTTATGATAAATGTTTACATACCATGCTATAATTGTATTAACCGAAACATTGATACATGTGTGTTATGTGAACAACAAGGAGTCCCTAGTAAGCCTCTTATATAACTAGCTTGTTGATTAATAGATGATCATCGTTTCATGATCATGAACATTGGATGTTATTAATAACAAGGTTATGTCATTGATGAATGATGTAATGGACACACCCAATTAAGCGTAGCATAAGATCACGTCATTAAGTTCATTTGCTATAAGCTTTCGATACATAGTTACCTAGTCCTTTCGACCATGAGATCATATAAATCACTTATGCCGGAAGGGTACTTTGATTACATCAAACGCCACTGCGTAAATGGGTGGTTATAAAGGTGGGATTAGGTATTCGGAAAGTATGAGTTGAGGCATATGGATCAACAGTGGGATTTGTCCATCCCGATGACGGATAGATATACTCTGGGCCCTCTCGGTGGAATGTCGTCTGATTAGCTTGCAAGCATATGAATGGTTCATAAGAGATGACTTACCACGGTACGAGTAAAGAGTACTTGTCGGAGACGAGGTTGAACAAGGTATGGAGATACCGATGATCAAACCTTGGACAAGTAAAATATCGCGTGACAAAGGGAATCGGTATCGTATGTAAATGGTTCAATCGATCACTAAGTTATCGTTGAATATGTGGGAGCCATTATGGATCTCCGGATCCCGCTATTGGTTATTGGTCGGAGAGAAGTCTCAACCATGTCTGCATAGTTCACGAACCGTAGGGTGACACACTTAAGGTTTGATGTCGTTTAAGTAGATATGGAATATGGAATGGAGTTCGAATATTTGTTCGGAGTCTCGGATGGGATCCAGGACATCACAAGGAGGTCCGGAATGGTCCGGAGAATAAGATTCATATATAGGATGTCATATTCCAAATTTGGAAATGATCCGGTGCATTTATGGAAAGTTCTAGAAGGTTCTAGAAAAGTCCGGAAGAAATCACCATGGAAAGTGGAGTCCCGGAGGGACTCCACCTTGCATGGCCGGCCAACCCTAAGGGGAGGAGTCCCGGGTGGACTCCACTCGTGGTGGCCGGCCAACCCCCCAAGGAAGGGGTGGGAGTCCCACCTTGAGTAGGATTCCCCCCTTGGGTAGGTTTTGTCCCTATGGAAGGTTTTGGTTTCGGGTCTTATTCGAAGACTTGGATACCAACACTTGGGGATTTCCACCTATATAATGAGGAGCAAGGGAGGGGGCCGGCCACACCAAGCCATGAGTTGGCCGCACCACCCCCCTCTCCCCAAACCCTAGCTTCTCCTCCTCCACATACTACTCCCGCAGCGCATAGGCGAAGCCCTGCCGGAGTTCTCCACCACCACCGCCACCACACCGTCGTGCTGCCGGGATTCCGAGGAGGATCTACTACATCCGCTGCCCGCTGGAACGGGGAGGAGGACGTCGTCATCAACACCGTACGTGTGACCGAGTACGGAGGTGCTGCCCGACTGTGGCACCGTCAAGTTCTTCTACGCGCTTTTGCAAGCGGTCAAGATCTTCTACGCGCTTTTGCAAGCGGCAAGTGATCGACTACATCCACCACGAGATCTAATCTCGTTAGGCTTTGGAAATCTTCGAGGGTTAGTCTCATGATCTTCTCGTTGCTCGCCGTCTACTAGATTAGATCTTGGCTTGTGTTTTCGTTCTTGCGGTAGGAAATTTTTTGTTTTCTATGCTACGAATCCCTTCGAGTGGTATCGAGCCGTGTCTATGCATAGATTGGTTGCACGAGTAGAACACAATTGTTTTGTGGGCGTTGATGCTTTGTTGTCTTTAGTTCGTGTACTTTGCATCTTGCGGGATGGTGGGATGAAGCGGCCCGGGCTAACTTTACATGACCGCGTTCATGAGACTTGCTCCACGCTCGACATGCAACTTGTATTGCATAAGTGGCTTTGCGGGTGTCTGTCTCTCTCACCATAGTGAAGATTCAATTTACTCTTTCTATTGACAACACTAGTATCACCGTTGTGGTTCATGTTCGTAGGTAGATCGGATCTTACTCGAAAACCCTAAACCACGTAAAATATGCAAACCAAATTAGAGGCGTCTAACTTGTTTTTGCGGGGTTTGGTGATGTGATATGGCCATGATGTGATGATGAATATGTATGAGATGATCATTATTGTATTGTGGCAACCGGCAGGAGCCTTATGGTTGTCTTTATATTTCATGTAATAGTATTATTTCAAAGTAGTTGTAATAGTTGCTACATGGAGAACAACCATGAAGACGGCGCCATGGACCTTGACGCTACGCCGACGATGATGGAGATCATGCCCGTTGATGATGGAGATCATGTCCGTGCTTTGGAGATGAAGATCAAAGGCGCAAAGACTAAAGGGCCATATCATATCACATATGAATTTCATGTGATGTTAATCCTTTTATTCATCTTATCTTGTTTAGATCGCGACGGTAGCATTATAAGATGATCCCTCACATTAATATCAAGATAATAAAGTGTTCTCCCCTCGTATGCACCGTTGCTACAGTTCGTCGTTTTGAAGCATCTCGTGATGATCGGATGTGATAGACTCTACGTTCACATACAACGGGTGTAAGCCATGTTTGCACACGCGGAATACTTGGGTTTGCTTGACGAGCCTAGCATGTACAGACATGGCCTCGGGACAACGGAAACCGAAAGGTTGAACACGAGTCATATGGATGATATGATCAACATGTTGATGTTCACCATTGAAGCTACATCATCTCACGTGATGATCGGTTTTGGTGTAGTGGATGTGGATCGTGTGCCACTTAACAAATATGAGGGATGTTGTATTAAGTGGGAGTTCATTAGTAATTAGATTAAAATTTGAACTAATTATCATGAACATAGTCTGGATAGTATTTTGAATTAAATTTGTAGAACTGGCATCCGTTTTCTACCATGCGTTAGTCTTGTAATTGAGATTGAAATACTGTTAAATCTGACAAGTAACTTTACGGACTGGTACCGTATTGTTAAAGAATCAAGTAATGATTAAGTTCTATTGCAAACTTTTGGTAAAACTCACATTAGAGCAATGGTTTCAATTAGTACCTAAAATCATCTTGTCTCCGTGAAACTTGAAGTTCAAATCCGTTTGAAAAGTGAGGAGCTGAAAATTTTGTTTTCTGAAATAAGCGAGGTATGAGATATATGTGATATCTAAGACCTTATTACAAGATGATAGAATATAATTTAGTGAGACTACATAAACTCATAAGTTTTATGGGAATGTACGAAGGTTGAAGACGCCAGGCGTCCCAATCCTCCAACTAGTTGGGCACTAACAATATTCGCATATCCATGAAGTGATCGTCCTTAGTATGCACCGTTGCTAAGACTCGTCGTTTCGAAACATCACGTGATGATCGGGTGTGATAGATTCTATGTGTGCATACAACGGGTGCAAGCCAGATTTGCACATGCAAATTATGAGGTTAAACTTTACGAGCCTAGCATGTACAGACATGGTCTCGGAAAGTCGTCATGATTTGATGGATAAAAATTATGAGTGAAATTGTTCATCACATTAAAAGGTTACTAATAGTGAAATCCGGAACACTTGTCATATGATGATCAACTTCAAAGTAAGAATCTCAAGGTTATTGATATTTGACCGACAAAACCTAGAAGTTATTAATGTTGAAGTGTTTTTCTGAATAATGAGGAAAGCTAAATTAGAAACTACAAAAGATTATTGGCAGAAAGAAAGAAAAGACTAGAAAGTCTAGCTCAGGTGTATATAAATGATATACATGTTATGGATGTATTCCTTGTTTGGTCACATTCTTGGGTATTCGTACCAGATTGGTTGGTATGAGATGTCATACAAGACAACGCAATACAAGAATACGATGGCCTAAGTGACTGATAAGGAATATGGTAATAATGCACGTCTGGAACATAATAAAGTGTTATTATGTTTGTCGTTGGCATTCTACCTAGCCCTTAGAATTTATAATAAAGAACTTAATAATTGTTATTTTGCTATGGTCAAATGAAAACAATGAGTTGTTCAAATTATGACATTACTCCATGTACGATGGATAAGTTATTATAAATCTTAATGGTGAAACACACATACATAACACTGACGCTAAAATGCCATAAGGCAAATGATTTGAATTCCACTTATTTGTGGAACCGCCATTTAGGTCATGTTAGAAAGGAACGCATGAAGAAACTCCATGCAGATGGATTTTTGGAGTCATTTGATTTTTGAATCGTTTGGCATTTGCAAATCTTTCCTAAAACGAATGGCTGAAATACCGTTCATAGGCCAAGAGTTGAATGGGCAACTAACTTAGTGGAAACATACATGATGATGTATGTGGTTCACTGGACATAGTTGTGTGCGGGAGATTCTTCTACTTCATGAAAACTTCCAACAATGAATTGAGTATATATATATGTGGATATATTCGATAAGGAAGAAGTTTGAAACATTTGAATGGATTCAAATAAATTTCAGCATGAAGTGGAAATCATCGTAATAGAAAAGTCAAATATCTATGATAGGATCATGGTGGAAATATTTGAATTACGAGTTTTAGCGAACATCTAAAAGAGTTATGAAATTGTTCTACAACTCACGTTCCTTGGAGTATCATAGTGATGATGGAGTATCCGAGTAACGTATCCAAACCTTGTTGGGTTAATGATGAGATAATATGACGCCATTATATTTTTATAGATTATGCTTTAGTGACTACCGCTTTTACACTATATAGAGCATCATCATAATCCGTTGAAATGACACCATACGAGTTATGGCATGGGTATGAACCCTAATAGTCCTTTCGTAAATTTTGGTATGCATAGCATAAGTAAATAAGTTTACAACCAAAATCGGATGAATGTCTTTGTTGGTTATCCCAGAGATTTGATTGGGAATTCTTCCCACTATGGAGACAAAGACAAAAGTGTTTTTCAATGTTTCTTATTTCCAAGAAATTGTTTCTAGCGAAGTATTTGAGTGGGAGGACAATAGAACTTGATAAGGTTTATGAGCCTGAGCATAATGATTAGAGTAGCGCCGCATCGGAAATGGTTCCGGAAGCGGCCACGGCGATCATGGCTCCCATGACTACAAAGTGTTTTAGCCATGGAGATCGAAGTACCAATTGAACCTTGTAGGTTTGGTTTACTTTGTGATCAAATAAATGATTTGTGGACAAAGGATTGATTTTGAACAATGATAAACCAACTACATACAAAGAAGTTATGATGGGCCCTGACTCCGTTAAAATGGCTATGCGCCATGAAATCCAAGATAGGTGAATACTTTTTGAAAGTAAATGAATCTATGAAATTGATGGACTTGGATGAAATATCCTTGAAGAAGCTCGACTTGTCGAAAAGTTGTTTACGACAAAGTTCAAAGAGTTGACTACGATAAGATTAGATCTTCCGTAGCAATGCTTATAGTCTATGTGGATTATTCTAGTAATCGGTACATATTTCTTTTATGAGATATGTTAGTAGGATGGCAAAATATATTACTTAACAGAAGTGTGTATTAAAAGTGTATACAAGATACAACCAAGAGTTTTGCTAGTCCGTAGAATACTAGATAGGAATACGAACTTCAATTGGATGAAGTGAGTATTGCGGAGTTAGAATCTTCACCGGATGAAATAGTCAAAGAGTTTTTGATTTCATCAGAAACGATGAAGATGCTTGCATTTGCAAGAAATTAAGTGGGAGCGCTGAGACATATTTATAATACTTTATGTAGATGACATATCGTTGATTATAAATAATGTAATTATGTAATTGATTAAAAATGTTTCATTGAGAATTAACTTCAATGAAAGGATATGGACTGAAACATATTTAGTGTCAAGATCTATGAAGATAGATTGAAACACATAATAAGTTTAAGTCAAAGTACATAAAATGAATATTGAAGTAGTTCAATATAAAAATATTAAGAAGGTGTTCTTTTCATGTGAATGTTTAACAAGACTTGAGTGTATATGACACTCGATGAGTAAAAACACATGAGTGATTTTAGATCACGAATAATATGTACAAAATCAGATGTCCTGTGCTAAAGTGTTATGAGCATATACCGGAATGATTCATGTGATGATTATTGGACGACAATAAGAATATCCTTGGGTACTTTAGAAGAACCAAGGATATATATATAATTTTATATGGGGTAATGACAAACAAATCGCTGTAAGGTGTTGCATCGATATTAGTTTGGTCACATATAAAAATGAATTTCAAATCTAAATTAGGCTAAGTGTTGTTTAAAAGGTAGCACAATGATTAGATTTAGAAGAGTTCTAAATATTGTGACGGATTCTACAAACAAAGGCGAGTATATCATTGTTTTGACAATGACTAAGGATGTTAAGTCGAGGAGTTATTTGAGAACTTGGTGTAGTTCCGATAGTGTCAGAACTTTGAAGCTATATTGTATATGACAATATTAGTGACATTTTCAGAACGCAGAATTATGGTTCCACCGAAGACTGAACATATATGATTAAAGCCGACTCATTTAGAAAATGAGTGATGCGTTGAGACGCAAATGAATTGCAAAATACATACGTTTCTGAGTGTGTCAGATCCGTTGACTAAAACCTCTCCCGTGAGCAAAACATGATAAGCACCAAGAAGGCCAAGGTGTTATATCTTTTCAAATGTAAACTAGATTATTGACTCTAGTGCAAGTGGGAGACTGTTGGAGATATGCCCAAGAGGCAATAATAAAATGGTTATTATATATCTTTATGTTTATGATAAATGTTTACATACCATGCTATAATTGTATTAACCGAAACATTGATACATGTGTGTTATGTGAACAACAAGGAGTCCCTAGTAAGCCTCTTATATAACTAGCTTGTTGATTAATAGATGATCATCGTTTCATGATCATGAACATTGGATGTTATTAATAACAAGGTTATGTCATTGATGAATGATGTAATGGACACACCCAATTAAGCGTAGCATAAGATCACGTCATTAAGTTCATTTGCTATAAGCTTTCGATACATAGTTACCTAGTCCTTTCGACCATGAGATCATATAAATCACTTATGCTGGAAGGGTACTTTGATTACATCAAACGCCACTGCGTAAATGGGTGGTTATAAAGGTGGGATTAGGTATTCGGAAAGTATGAGTTGAGGCATATGGATCAACAGTGGGATTTGTCCATCCCGATGACGGATAGATATACTTCGGGCCCTCTCGGTGGAATGTCGTCTGATTAGCTTGCAAGCATATGAATGGTTCATAAGAGATGACTTACCACGGTACGAGTAAAGAGTACTTGTCGGAGACGAGGTTGAACAAGGTATGGAGATACCGATGATCAAACCTCGGACAAGTAAAATATCGCGTGACAAAGGGAATCGGTATCGTATGTAAATGGTTCAATCGATCACTAAGTTATCGTTGAATATGTGGGAGCCATTATGGATCTCCAGATCCCGCTATTGGTTATTGGTCGGAGAGAAGTCTCAACCATGTCTGCATAGTTCACGAACCGTAGGGTGACACACTTAAGGTTTGATGTCGTTTAAGTAGATATGGAATATGGAATGGAGTTCGAATATTTGTTCGGAGTCTCGGATGGGATCCAGGACATCACAAGGAGGTCTGGAATGGTCCGGAGAATAAGATTCATATATAGGATGTCATATTCCAAGTTTGGAAATGATCCGGTGCATTTATGGAAAGTTCTAGAAGGTTCTAGAAAAGTCCGGAAGAAATCACCATGGAAAGTGGAGTCCCGGAGGGACTCCACCTTGCATGGCCGGCCAACCCTAAAGGGGAGGAGTCCCAGGTGGACTCCACCTGTGGTGGCCGACCAACCCCCCAAGGAAGGGGTGGGAGTCCCACCTTGAGTAGGATTCCCCCCTTGGGTAGGTTTTGTCCCTATGGAAGGTTTTGGTTTCGGGTCTTATTCGAAGACTTGGATACCAACACTTGGGGATTTCCACCTATATAATGAGGAGCAAGGGGAGGGGCCGGCCACACCAAGCCATGAGTTGGCCGCACCACCCCCCTCTCCCCAAACCCTAGCTTCTCCTCCTCCACATACTACTCCCGCAGCGCATAGGCGAAGCCCTGCCGGAGTTCTCCACCACCACCACCACCACACCGTCGTGCTGCCGGGATTCCGAGGAGGATCTACTACATCCGCTGCCCGCTGGAACGGGGAGGAGGACGTCGTCATCAACACCGTACGTGTGACCGAGTACGGAGGTGCTGCCCGACTGTGGCACCGTCAAGTTCTTCTACGCGCTTTTGCAAGCGGTCAAGATCTTCTACGCGCTTTTGCAAGCGGCAAGTGATCGACTACATCCACCACGAGATCTAATCTCGTTAGGCTTTGGAAATCTTCGAGGGTTAGTCTCATGATCTTCTCGTTGCTGCCGTCTACTAGATTAGATCTTGGCTTGTGTTTTCGTTCTTGCGGTAGGAAATTTTTTGTTTTCTATGCTACGAATCCCTTCAGTGGTATCAGAGCCGTGTCTATGCATAGATTGGTTGCACGAGTAGAACACAATTGTTTTGTGGGCGTTGATGCTTTGTTGTCTTTAGTTCGTGTACTTTGCATCTTGCGGGATGGTGGGATGAAGCGGCCCGGGCTAACTTTACATGACCGCGTTCATGAGACTTGCTCCACGCTCGACATGCAACTTGTATTGCATAAGTGGCTTTGCGGGTGTCTGTCTCTCTCACCATAGTGAAGATTCAATTTACTCTTTCTATTGACAACACTAGTATCACCGTTGTGGTTCATGTTCGTAGGTAGATCGGATCTTACTCGAAAACCCTAAACCACGTAAAATATGCAAACCAAATTAGAGGCGTCTAACTTGTTTTTGCAGGGTTTGGTGATGTGATATGGCCATGATGTGATGATGAATATGTATGAGATGATCATTATTGTATTGTGGCAACCGGCAGGAGCCTTATGGTTGTCTTTATATTTCATGTAATAGTATTATTTCAAAGTAGTTGTAATAGTTGCTACATGGAGAACAACCATGAAGACGGCGCCATGGACCTTGACGCTACGCCGACGATTATGGAGATCATGCCCGTTGATGATGGAGATCATGTCCGTGCTTTGGAGATGAAGATCAAAGGCACAAAGACTAAAGGGCCATATCATATCACATATGAATTGCATGTGATGTTAATCCTTTTATGCATCTTATCTTGCTTAGATCGCGATGGTAGCATTATAAGATGATCCCTCACATTAATATCAAGATAATAAAGTGTTCTCCCCTCGTATGCACCGTTGCTACAGTTCGTCGTTTTGAAGCATCTCGTGATGATCGGATGTGATAGACTCTACGTTCACATACAACGGGTGTAAGCCATGTTTGCACACGCGGAATACTTGGGTTTGCTTGACGAGCCTAGCATGTACGAGACATGGCCTCGGGACAACGGAAACCGAAAGGTTGAACACGAGTCATATGGATGATATGATCAACATGTTGATGTTCACCATTGAAGCTACATCATCTCACGTGATGATCGGTTTTGGTGTAGTGGATGTGGATCGTGTGCCACTTAACAAATATGAGGGATGTTGTATTAAGTGGGAGTTCATTAGTAATTAGATTAAAATTTGAACTAATTATCATGAACATAGTCTGGATAGTATTTTGAATTAAATTTGTAGAAGCGGCATCCGTTTTCTACCATGCGTTAGTCTTGTAATTGAGATTGAAATACTTGTTAAATCGACAAGTAACTTTACGGACTGGTACCGTATTGTTAAAGAATCAAGTAATGATTAAGTTCTATTGCAAACTTTTGGTAAAACTCACATTAGAGCAATGGTTTCAATTAGTACCTAAAATCATCTTGTCTCCGTGAAACTTGAAGTTCAAATCCGTTTGAAAAGTGAGGAGCTGAAAATTTTGTTTTCGAAATAAGCGAGGTATGAGATATATGTGATATCTAAGACCTTATTACAAGATGATAGAATATAATTTAGTGAGACTACATAAACTCATAAGTTTTATGGGAATGTACGAAGGTTGAAGACGCCGAGCGTCCCAATCCTCCAACTAGTTGGGCACTAACAATATTCGCATATCCATGAAGTGATCGTCCTTAGTATGCACCGTTGCTAAGACTCGTCGTTTCGAAACATCACGTGATGATCGGGTGTGATAGATTCTATGTGTGCATACAACGGGTGCAAGCAGATTTGCACATGCAAATTATGAGGTTAAACTTTACGAGCCTAGCATGTACAGACATGGTCTCGGAAAGTCGTCATGATTTGATGGATAAAAATTATGAGTGAAATTGTTCATCACATTAAAAGGTTACTAATAGTGAAATCCGGAACACTTGTCATATGATGATCAACTTCAAAGTAAGAATCTCAAGGTTATTGGTATTTGACCGACAAAACCTAGAAGTTATTAATGTTGAAGTGTTTTTCGAATAATGAGGAAAGCTAAATTAGAAACTACAAAAGATTATTGGCAGAAAGAAAGAAAAGACTAGAAAGTCTAGCTCAGGTGTATATAAATGATATACATGTTATGGATGTATTCCTTGTTTGGTCACATTCTTGGGTATTTGTACCAGATTGGTTGGTATGAGATGTCATACAAGACAACGCAATACAAGAATACGATGGCCTAAGTGACTGATAAGGAATATGGTAATAATGCACGTCTGGAACATAATAAAGTGTTATTATGTTTGTCGTTGGCATTCTACCTAGCCCTTAGAATTTATAATAAAGAACTTAATAATTGTTATTTTGCTATGGTCAAATGAAAACAATGAGTTGTTCAAATTATGACATTACTCCATGTACGATGGATAAGTTATTATAAATCTTAATGGTGAAACACACATACATAACACTGACGCTAAAATGCCATAAGGCAAATGATTTGAATTCCACTTATTTGTGGAACCGCCATTTAGGTCATGTTAGAAAGGAACGCATGAAGAAACTCCATGCAGATGGATTTTTGGAGTCATTTGATTTTTGAATAGTTTGGCATTTGCAAATCTTTCCTAAAACGAATGACTGAAATACCGTTCATAGGCCAAGAGTTGAATGGGCAACTAACTTAGTGGAAACATACATGATGATGTATGTGGTTCATTGGACATAGTTGTGTGCGGGAGATTCTTCTACTTCATGAAAACTTCCAACAATGAATTGAGTATATATATATGTGGATATATTCGATAAGGAAGAAGTTTGAAACATTTGAATGGATTCAAATAAATTTCAGCATGAAGTGGAAATCATCGTAATAGAAAAGTCAAATATCTATGATAGGATCATGGTGGAAATATTTGAATTACGAGTTTTAGCGAACATCTAAAAGAGTTATGAAATTGTTCTACAACTCACATTCCTTGGAGTATCATAGTGATGATGGAGTATCCGAGTAACGTATCCAAACCTTGTTGGGTTAATGATGAGATAATATGACGCCATTATATTTTTATAGATTATGCTTTAGTGACTACCGCTTTTACACTATATAGAGCATCATCATAATCCGTTGAAATGACACCATACGAGTTATGGCATGGGTATGAACCCTAATAGTCCTTTCGTAAATTTTGGTATGCATAGCATAAGTAAATAAGTTTACAACCAAAATCGGATGAATGTCTTTGTTGGTTATCCCAGAGATTTGATTGGGAATTCTTCCCACTATGGAGACAAAGACAAAAGTGTTTTTCAATGTTTCTTATTTCCAAGAAATTATTTCTAGCGAAGTATTTGAGTGGGAGGACAATAGAACTTGATAAGGTTTATGAGCCTGAGCATAATGATTAGAGTAGCGCAGCATCGGAAATGGTTCCGGAAGCGGCCACGACGATCATGGCTCCCATGACTACAAAGTGTTTTAGCCATGGAGATCGAAGTACCAATTGAACCTTGTAGGTTTGGTTTACTTTGTGATCAAATAAATGATTTGTGGACAAAGGATTGATTTTGAACAATGATAAACCAACTACATACAAAGAAGTTATGATGGGCCCTGACTCCGTTAAAATGGCTATGCGCCATGAAATCCAAGATAGGTGAATACTTTTTGAAAGTAAATGAATCTATGAAATTGATGGACTTGGATGAAATATCCTTGAAGAAGCTCGACTTGTCGAAAAGTTGTTTACGACGAAGTTCAAAGAGTTGACTACGATAAGATTAGATCTTCCGTAGCAATGCTTATAGTCTATGTGGATTATTCTAGTAATCGCTACATATTTCTTTTATGAGATATGTTAGTAGGATGGCAAAATATATTACTTAACAGAAGTGTGTATTAAAAGTGTATACAAGATACAACCAAGAGTTTTGCTAGTCCGTAGAATACTAGATAGGAATACGAACTTCAATTGGATGAAGTGAGTATTGCGGAGTTAGAATCTTCACCGGATGAAATAGTCAAAGAGTTTTTGATTTCATCAGAAACGATGAAGATGCTTGCATTTGCAAGAAATTAAGTGGGAGCGCTGAGACATATTTATAATACTTTATGTAGATGACATATCGTTGATTATAAATAATGTAATTATGTAATTGATTAAAAATGTTTCATTGAGAATTAACTTCAATGAAAGGATATGGACTGAAACATATTTAGTGTCAAGATCTATGAAGATAGATTGAAACACATAATAAGTTTAAGTCAAAGTACATAAAATGAATATTGAAGTAGTTCAATATAAAAATATTAAGAAGGTGTTCTTTTCATGTGAATGTTTAACAAGACTTGAGTGTATATGACACTCGATGAGTAAAAACACATGAGTGATTTTAGATCACGAATAATATGTACAAAATCAGATGTCCTGTGCTAAAGTGTTATGAGCATATACCAGAATGATTCATGTGATGATTATTGGACGACAATAAGAATATCCTTGGGTACTTTAGAAGAACCAAGGATATATATATAATTTTATATGGGGTAATGACAAACAAATCGCTGTAAGGTGTTGCATCGATATTAGTTTGGTCACATATAAAAATGAATTTCAAATCTAAATTAGGCTAAGTGTTGTTTAAAAGGTAGCACAATGATTAGATTTAGAAGAGTTCTAAATATTGTGACGGATTCTACAAACAAAGGCAGAGTATGTCATTGTTTTGACAATGACTAAGGATGTTAAGTCGAGGAGTTATTTGAGAACTTGGTGTAGTTCCGATAGTGTCAGAACTTTGAAGCTATATTGTATATGACAATATTAGTGACATTTTCAGACCGCAGAATTATGGTTCCACCGGAAGACTGAACATATATGATTAAAGCCGACTCATTTAGAAAATGAGTGATGCGTTGAGACGCAAATGAATTGCAAAATACATACGTTTCTGAGTGTGTCAGATCCGTTGACTAAAACCTCTCCCGTGAGCAAAACATGATAAGCACCAAGAAGGCCAAGGTGTTATATCTTTTCAAATGTAAACTAGATTATTGACTCTAGTGCAAGTGGGAGACTGTTGGAGATATGCCCAAGAGGCAATAATAAAATGGTTATTATATATCTTTATGTTTATGATAAATGTTTACATACCATGCTATAATTGTATTAACCGAAACATTGATACATGTGTGTTATGTGAACAACAAGGAGTCCCTAGTAAGCCTCTTATATAACTAGCTTGTTGATTAATAGATGATCATCGTTTCATGATCATGAACATTGGATGTTATTAATAACAAGGTTATGTCATTGATGAATGATGTAATGGACACACCCAATTAAGCGTAGCATAAGATCACGTCATTAAGTTCATTTGCTATAAGCTTTCGATACATAGTTACCTAGTCCTTTCGACCATGAGATCATATAAATCACTTATGCCGGAAGGGTACTTTGATTACATCAAACGCCACTGCGTAAATGGGTGGTTATAAAGGTGGGATTATGTATTCGGAAAGTATGAGTTGAGGAATATGGAGCAACAGTGGGATTTGTCCATCCCGATGACGGATAGATATACTCTGGGCCCTCTCGGTGGAATGTCGTCTGATTAGCTTGCAAGCATATGAATGGTTCATAAGAGATGACTTACCACGGTACGAGTAAAGAGTACTTGTCGGAGACGAGGTTGAACAAGGTATGGAGATACCGATGATCAAACCTCGGACAAGTAAAATATCGCGTGACAAAGGGAATCGGTATCGTATGTAAATGGTTCAATCGATCACTAAGTTATCGTTGAATATGTGGGAGCCATTATGGATCTCCGGATCCCGCTATTGGTTATTGGTCGGAGAGAAGTCTCAACCATGTCTGCATAGTTCACGAACCGTAGGGTGACACACTTAAGGTTTGATGTCGTTTAAGTAGATATGGAATATGGAATGGAGTTCGAATATTTGTTCGGAGTCTCGGATGGGATCCAGGACATCACAAGGAGGTCCGGAATGGTCTGGAGAATAAGATTCATATATAGGATGTCATATTCCAAGTTTGCAAATGATTCGGTGCATTTATGGAAGGTTCTAGAAGGTTCTAGAAAAGTCCGGAAGAAATCACCATGGAAAGTGGAGTCCCGGAGGGACTCCACCTTGCATGGCCGGCCAACCCTAAGGGGGAGGAGTCCCAGGTGGACTCCACCTGTGGTGGCCGGCCAACCCCCCAAGGAAGGGGTGGGAGTCCCACCTTGAGTAGGATTCCCCCCTTGGGTAGGTTTTGTCCCTATGGAAGGTTTTGGTTTCGGGTCTTATTCGAAGACTTGGATACCAACACTTGGGGATTTCCACCTATATAATGAGGAGCAAGGGGAGGGGGCCGGCCACACCAAGCCATGAGTTGGCCGCACCACCCCCCTCTCCCCAAATCCTAGCTTCTCCTCCTCCACATACTACTCCCGCAGCGCATAGGCGAAGCCCTGCCGGAGTTCTCCACCACCACCGCCACCACACCGTCGTGCTCGCCGGGATTCCGAGGAGGATCTACTACATCCGCTGCCCGGCCGGAACGGGGAGGAGGACGTCGTCATCAACACCGTACGTGTGACCAGAGTACGGAGGTGCTGCCCGACCGTGGCACCGTCAAGTTCTTCTACGCGCTTTTGCAAGCGGTCAAGATCTTCTACGCGCTTTTGCAAGCGGCAAGTGATCGACTACATCCACCACGAGATCTAATCTCGTTAGGCTTTGGAAATCTTCGAGGGTTAGTCTCATGATCTTCTCGTTGCTGCCGTCTACTAGATTAGATCTTGGCTTGTGTTTTCGTTCTTGCGGTAGGAAATTTTTTATTTTCTATGCTACGAATCCCTTCATCCAATTGCTCAATCTCTCTTAGGAACCTAACTTTTCTTAAAATCTCGGTACGAGATTTGTTTAAGGGGAAAGGGTTTGTAACATCCCAAATTTTAAAACAAAGAAGAAAATGAATTTCCTTTTTCCAAAATTTGGAACCAACAAAAACTTTATTTAAGTTCTATAAGGATCATAGTGCTCATGCTTGTAGTTGATGATCTATGCCATGATTGTTTGTTAAAGTGTTTGAAAATAACATTAAACCCTAAACCTTGCTCTTTGGAGTCAAAACCAAATATTTAAGAAAAAGGGAAAATGCAACTAGCTTCACATATGAGGCTAGGGCTATTTTTGTAAAACTTTAACCTAGGCCTTTCTACCTTGTTTAGACAAATGGAAAACATTAATAAACCCTACCTAGTACTTAACCAATCAAAACCAAGGTGAAACAAAGGAAAATAAAAAGAAAATAAAACTATACCTAGAGGTATATGAGAGGAAATGGCAAATTTGCAAATTTGAGCAATTGACCCTAAGACTTGGTGTGAATGGTCGGATCACTACTCTATACCATTTCAACACTAAGTAACATCATTTGGGTCAAGAAAAATCAAATCAAAAATCAAAGAAATGCAATTTCCAAATTGCATGTGATAATGGTCACTTATGCCCTTTTTCACATCTTACCCACTTTGAGCCCTTTTATTAAGAGATTCTTAAACCAAACCCTGCCAACTCTTTGCACCCCATCCAAGACCTCATCAAGATGAACAACTTTGGTGTTGACCACTTTGACCAGATTTTTGACCATTGCTCCAAATAGTCAAGCCAAGATGCCACTTTGAAACAGATTCTAGATTCCCTCCACTTTTAGAATTTTCACAAAACCTCTCCAAATTTCAAACCAATGCCACACATTGTTGCCCAACATCATTTAGAACACAACCATGCAGCCATTTGTCCAAAATTAGACACGAGAGATTTTTGCTTTGGAGATAAGAAGTACACATAGAAGAGAATAAAGGTACAAGCCCCTTTTCCCTCACTTTTCACTTTCTCTCTCTCTCTCTCTCTCTCTCTCTCTCTCTCTCTCTCTCTCTCTCTCTCTCTCTCTCTCTCTCTCTCTCTCTCTCTCTCTCTCTCTCTCTCTCTCTCTCTCTCTCTCTCTCTCTCTCTCTCTCTCTCTCTCTCTCTCTCTCTCTGTCCTCCTTGATAGTACACCTTGTACCCTAAAGGCACATCAATGAGGTGACACAACCTTGGCCATGATCACCACCTCAAGCATGCCACATCATTGCATGTGCCACATATGCTTCTCACTTTAATCAAATGTGCACACCCCTAGCCCTCTCCAACCTTGTGCACTATGTCAAACACACTAACCTTACCACCCTTGAGCTTGCAGCACTCCAAGACCAAGAAAAATATGCACACAAGATCTATGCCAACCCATGCCATTGATGTAGACCTCACCATGCCAACCATTGTCTTCCTCTCTCTCTAGTCACTCAAGCCTTGTCAAACACTCTTGCCTCACCTCACTTTAGCATGCCCTGACCTCTGAGACAAAGAAAAAGCACCCCAACCCCAAAGGACATGACCATGCCGGCCCCCTTGCTCACCATCATGTCACCCCCAGCCCTGGACCTCACCTCTCCCTCTGACCTTGTCACTTAACCTCTCCACAATATGCTGAGCCTGCTAGACATGATCCCTAGCCAAAGAGATGCAGCCAAGGCCCAGGACACAACATGAACACCACGCCCAGAGCGTGCCAGACGCGCACGGGCACGACTCTGGACACGTCAGAGCACCGCCTCGACCCATCACCTCCGTCCTCCTCTCACTTTCTCCTCTCGCACGCGTGATCACCACTGCACCAGCTAGCCCCTAGACAACCTCACTGGCTCGCGGAAGCGCTGACGACGTCGCCATGATCACCGTCCTCCGCCAGTACCCGCGGCATACACCGAAGCAATCCGAGCCGTCCCGTCCTCCATTTACTGCGCCAGCACGCTCCCTCTGCTCGCCATGATGTCAGCTAGCTCACGCTCACCTCGCCTTGCCCCTTCGTTGATCCAAACGGCCGCGCCATGATCGACCCGAGCCCCGCTCCACAGCACCTCCTCGCGCCTATAAATAGAGCATGCCCCGGCCTCAACTCCTCACACCATCTTGCTCCCCACTCACCTCTAGTCCTCCTCGAGCTTTCTCTCTCGCCAATTTAGCCGGTAGCCGTCCAATTTCTCGCCGGAGCCCGTGGCGGTGCTGCAGAAGAAGCCGACGATTGCCGCCACCTCTGGAGCCGCCGTTTGTACCAGGAGCTTCCCCATCCTCGACAACCTCCTCCTGCACCTCGCCAACCCCTCGCCGGAGCTCAGGTGAGCCGCCGGACCCAAACCCTCGCTGTGCCAGTCCTGCCTCTCGTCGACGTAGGCGACGACTGTGCGTCGTTGGATCATCTTTTAATCCTACGGTCCAAATCCGAGCTTACCGCTTCGGCGTTTAAACGTCGCTGACATGTAGACCCCACCTCGTCAGGCGGCCTGCGGCGCGCTGAAGCGTTACTGGGCCAGCCCGTTAAGTTTTCCCGCCTAGCCCATCTATTTCAAATTCAAATTAATTTGTTTCAGTGAAATTCAATACTGGTGCTTTGATAAAAATTGAATAACTTCAAATCCACTAAGCCAAATTTGATGAAATTTATATATTTGGAAAGCTCATGAAATGATCTATCCAACCACCCTGGATTCAAATCAATATCTGTTGTGGATTTTGAATAGTAAAAATAACAAGTCAGAAGGTTTTCCAAATTCAAATAAATTTATAAAATCAACCATAAGAAATTTTAAGGTGAATCCAATTGCTATATTTCACATTTACAAGTCTCTAATTGTTTATGCAAAAATATGACATAGTTGTTTCAAAGGATCATGGACTAGAGCAAAATAATGGCTATGGAGCCATTTCTAGTCCATTTAAATTATCTCAATTAATTTGTTTAAATAGTATGAGAGTTACTCTCTCTCCTTTAAATCATTGTCTTAAGTAATCAAATATGAGGTAATGACCTTAGTCTATAGCACCTCATGTTTAATTACTTAATGATATTAAAAATTTCCATAGTAGTATTTAAATTGCATGAGATGGAGTATCTCGTTTAAATCTTTTTCCCCAAATAGCAACTATGAAGTGTTGACCTTGGTCAACATGTGTTCATACCTTATTATTTGAGGAGATTAAATTTTAACAAGATTCAATGAGGGGAAATTATTTCTCCAAAGAATTAAATAGAAACCCTAATCCCTATTTCAATGAGAGGAAATTATTTTCCTAACACTAAGTAAGAAAATCCTAGCATAATTTTGGATAAATGTTAAGTGATGATGCTAGATCATCTTGAGTGAGCCATTAAGGCTAATTAGTCTACTTAAGTATTGTTTGGTGATTGTATCCTCGTATTCGTTTATAGACGCTAGTACCGGAGACTATCAAGAGGAGGAGGTCTACCTTGAAGAAGAGGAAGAGAACTTTGATCACTACACCAATCAAGGCAAGCTAATATTCTTGCAAAGTGCAAAGCTCTACCAGAGCAAGGCACACTCACCTATTACTTTATGCTTCATGATCCCATCCCAAGTTTTATTCTTGCAAAGTTTTTACTTTGTTTATTAAAGCTTACTTTTATAGTTAACTTTGATCTAAGTTTAGAGTTTTACAAGAGTATCAAACTTAGCCTAGAGAGCTACAACTTAGCTAGCACCCCTCATGACTAGTTGCTAGTGCTAAACTAAAATTGTTTACTCTAGATGGGAACTTGTGAAAACCAATGACTTTGAAAACCTTGGAATGATGAGTCATTCTATTGAAAGATTTTGAAGGTGAATGTGACTTGTGAATGACATGGTGAACTTTACAAAAACTGATGGTTGGGTTCGGATGCGATACCATTCCAATTCTTGAGTACCCCCACAATACCTGATTATGGGTAAAGGCTTAACTAGAAATTTATGTGCTTTAGTATGAGTTCCCTCTAAACAAGCGTCATCGGGGTTATGCCGAGAGCTGCCTCCACAAAGACATGTGAAATGATGTGAAATGACGTGAAATGAGGTGAATGTCCTACCTAAGCCCTGTGCAGTTCCCAGGCTGACGGTTTGTCTTCACTGGGAGGCCAAGCTCATGGAGGGAGGTGCCTATACTAGGGTATGTAAATGAAAGGTTATGGTTGGTAGTCCGCACACGGAGTGTGATAAATCAGGACCAGTTAACCCTGACGGATTATTGCAAATGTTGTGGCAAAAGTGTGCGACCTCTGCAGAGTGTAAACCTATTCGAATAGCCGCGTCCGCGGTCATGGACAGTTGGAAAGGCCATACTGTTCCGTCATCAGAAACTTTCAAAAATGGGTATGGTGACTTGTGACTTTAGTTTGAAATGTGACTTTGACTTTGAATCACAACAGAGTGGTGGGAATGACACTAATGTTCCCACTTGAGTTAAGTTAGGCAAATAAAGAGTCTTTTATTTACGAAATGCTTATGAAATAAAACTGGATTTATGCAAATGAACCTAGAGCTTAGAATCCTCTTACTAAAATTGTTAGTACTTACACTAGTATTAGTTTGCGAGTACTTTAAAGTACTCATGGCTTTGTCCCTGGCTATTCAAATGGCCAGACTATGAAGATGAGCCCCAGTACCAGGATGAAGGACAGCAGGACGTCTACGACAACTAGGACTACTCCTGACGTCAACAGTTGCCTGTGGAACAGATGGACCGCAACCGCTACTTCGCTTCCGCTATGTGTTTTGTATGTGATCATTAGATCAACTATTGTATTAAGATTGGATCATGTGATCCTTTGTTGTAAGACGATTATGTTATGTAATGAATGACGTTCTGTGATATCAATCTATTATGTCTCGCAAAAACAATATTCCTGGGATTGCGATGTACGGCATAATAGGCATCTGGACTTAAAAACCCGGGTGTTGACACGTAGCCCTGTCTACGCCTAGGGCCAAAGGTATGCTGAGGGATGCCCTCAACGTAGACCTTGCTACGCCGACGGCAACGCTACACCGAGGGTTGTTTTGTCAGGCTGGCCTGGCCGGGCCATACGCGGACGGCCCCGACTTTTGGCCGTCGGCGTATAAAAGGCCCTCGGCGTATCGTGCCATTCCGGTAGTGATGCTGTCTTTTCTTGCCTTGGGCGTGTATATACCTCTCGATTTATAGGCGCGCGGCAGCTGTCTCGCCCAAGCACAGTCTCGGGGCATAAAAGTGAAAGTGGCATTGGGGTTTCCCCTCGTGTCGCCAGAGGAGGGCAACGTGGGGGTTGGTACCGTTCACCCGTAGGTCACTGTTCAAAGCATAAGATTATTTAGAGTTAGGGCATCTCCAGCGGCCCCGAGGAAAATAGACATGAAATGACCATTTGCGTCTGTGCGGACAAGAAATGGGGAAAACCCCAGCCAAGTGGCCCGACACAAACTGATCGGTCCCTAAACCGTGGCCACAACACGGTCAGCATCGATGCCAGTGACTGCGCCTGCTTTGCCTTCTGTGCGCCTACTGGCAGCCAACATCGATGCAGCTTTCTGCGCCCCATTAATGCAGCATGCACATATGTAGATACACACCGTTCACACATACGCTAAGACCCTGCAGGTTTGATATTTTACTTTGGTCATATTGTCATGCTTATGAACGGAGAGACCAAAAGTTGACAAACCAAAGCAAGACAAGTGGGCTATGCGTTATTTTGAGGATGAAAAAGGGAGGCAGCATACAAAAAATCACCTGCTAATGTCTTGCACTGCATACCTAGGTTCATATACCATAGCAGTGCACAAAACACCGGGTCCAAATAAATTTCCACTATGTTTAATGAATGTATAGTTTTGATTTTTGACATATGGATATCACAGTGAGAAATACAAGTAATTTACCCAACCATGTTCTTTTTCTAGATTCACACCTGGGCGAGACAATCTTATCCAGCCTATCCATCCCGTTCACTGGGCGAATCCTTGTAGGATTGTAGCAAGGCTCGACCTGATAGGTCGAGTGCGTCGAGCCGATCAACACCGGATTGCTGCATGAACCCGGCACAACATTTATATGGTTCGATCCATATAGCGGATTGGTTAGTTGTTCTTGGATTTATGTTGTATGCATCCCACATAAATCCTCTACCACAGTGGCATGATAGATCCATCCGACAGGAGCTTCGGGCTGGATTGTGATTTCACTCTCATTTGTTTACACACACGTACTCCCGACCCCTCCCACGCCTAGGCATATACATCGTCTTTGTAGGTACTAAAGGAAGAAAGATCCTTTAATTTCATCTGTAGATAGACGCCCAACCCTCCCCCAACCCTAGCCGCCTCCCTCAACCCTCCCCCAACCCTCCCGCCGCCGCCGTCGACAGCGCCGCCGGGGCAAAGACCTCGGGGCGTGGCGGCGGCGGGGGCTTCCCTCGTGACGCGATGGGGACGGCGGCCAGGGAGTTTCTCACATGCGGCGGCGGCCCTCCCGCCTCCCGGGGCGGCGGCGGTCTGATGAGGATGGAGGGGCGACGGCGGCCCTCCTGCCTCCCGCGTGGATGGACGGGGACGGTGGCCAGAGCCCGTGTTGCGGCCTCCCCGCCTCCCATCGGCAGCACGCCGGTGGTGGCTGGTGGTGGCAGACAGCGCCATTCCCTCCGCCTCTCGCCGGTGAGGGGCGATGATCTTGGGCTTCTCCCGCAGTACGAGGTCGCCCGGGGCAGCAGCCTTGGGTTCGACGGTGGAGGCGGCCTTCTTCTTCGCCGGAGGAGGTCGGCTGGTTGCTGGGGTGGAGGATCACGAGATCCCTCTACCCCGGCGATGAAGATCTAGTCGACGACGAGCGAGCGGCGAAGGGGCCACCGGTGAACACCGAGCCTTGACTTCGTTCTTGGCGGATGATGGTGGCGGCTTTTGGCGTCGTTCCCCTGTGACGGCATCATCTTTGCTGGCCTTTCCGTTTGCTCTCGCCGAGTTGGGAACTCGCGGCTGTCGGTGAAAACCGTGTCAAGTTTGGCGGGCGATGGCGGCGTTAAGTGTCGCTTCCTTCTTGGAGGCATCATCGTCGCAGTCCGCGGGAACGCACTTGTGCTGCTCCGGGGGAAACCTTAGATCCAGCCTAGGATCGGACGATGGCGGCGCTTCCTGTGTCGGTGGTTTTTGTGATGGGATTCGTAGCATAGAAAACAAAAATTTTCCTACCGCAAGAACGAAAACACAAGCCAAGATCTAATCTAGTAGACGGTAGCAACGAGAAGATCATGAGACTAACCCTCGAAGAATTCCAAAGCCTAACGAGATTAGATCTCGTGGTGGATGTAGTCGATCACTTGCCGCTTGCAAAAGCGCGTAGAAGATCTTGACCGCTTGCAAAAGCGCGTAGAAGAACTTGACGGTGCCACAGTCGGGCAGCACCTCCGTACTCGGTCACACGTACGGTGTTGATGAAGACGACGTCCTTCTCCCCGTTCCAGCGGGCAGCGGAAGTAGTAGATCCTCCTCGGAATCCCGACAACACGACGGCGTGGTGGCGGTGGTGGTGGAGAACTCCGGCAGGGCTTCGCCTAAGCGCTGTGGGAGGTGTATGAGGAGGGGACGGCTAGGGTTTGGAGAGAGGGAGCTAGGGCTGCGACTTGTGTACCTCTTGGGGCTGCCCTTGCCCTCCTTTTATAGGTGGAAAAGGTCCTTGGGTCGTCCAAGACCTGCCCCCAAAGTTTGGGAGAGTTCCGGTAGGTTTCGTCGACCGAAACCTACCAGAACTAGGACTCTTTTGCCAAATCCGAATCTGCTTTAGGGGAAACTTCTTAACCCTAAAGGAAAACATGGATACACCTATTATGGAACCCTCCGGACTTCCTTAGACAGCCCGGGTCGTCCCGGACACTTCCGGAACCTTCCACAATGTTCCGGACTATTCCGGTCCTTCCAAAACCTTCTAGAAGCTCCGGTCAAAACACCGGACTTTTTCCGAACCCCGGAAAATGACTTCCCATATATGAATCTTATTCTCCGGACCATTCCGAACCTCCTCGTGATGTCTTGGATCCCATCCGAGACTCCGAACAAAACTTCGAACTCCATTCCATATTCCATATCTACTTAAACGACATCAAACCTTAAGTGTGTCACCCTACGGTTCGTGAACTATGCGGACATGGTTGAGACTTCTCTCGACCAATAACCAATAGCGGGATCCGGAGATCCATAATGGCTCCCACATATTCAACGATGACTTAGTGATCGATTGAACCATTTACATACGATACCGATTCCCTTTGTCACGCGATATTTTACTTGTCCGAGGTTTGATCATCGGTATCTCTATACCTCGTTCAACCTCGTCTCCTGACAAGTACTCTTTACTCGTACCGTGGTATGTGGTCTCTTATGAACCATTCATATGCTTGCAAGCTAATTAGACGACATTCCACCGAGAGGGCCCAGAGTATATCTATCCGTCATCGGGATGGACAAATCCCACCGTTGATCCATATGCCTCAACTCATACTTTCCGAATACCTAATCCCACCTTTATAACCACCCATTTACGCAGTGGCGTTTGATGTAATCAAAGTACCCTTCCGGTATAAGTGATTTATATGATCTCATGGTCGAAAGGACTAGGTAACTATGTATCGAAAGCTTATAGCAAATGAACTTAATGACGTGATCTTATGCTACGCTTAATTGGGTGTGTCCATTACATCATTCATCAATGACATAACCTTGTTATTAATAACATCCAATGTTCATGATCATGAAACGATGATCATCTATTAATCAACAAGCTAGTTATACAAGAGGCTTACTAGGGACTCCTTGTTGTTCACATAACACACATGTATCAATGTTTCGGTTAATACAATTATAGCATGGTATGCAAACATTTATCATAAACACAAAGATATATAATAACCACTTTATTATTGCCTCTTGGGCATATCTCCAACAGTCTCCCACTTGCACTAGAGTCAATAATCTAGTTTACATTTGAAAAGATATAACACCTTGGCCTTCTTGGTGCTTATCATGTTTTGCTCACGGGAGAGGTTTTAGTCAACGGATCTGACACACTCAGAAACGTATGTATTTTGCAATTCATTTGCGTCTCAACGCATCACTCATTTTCCAAATGAGTCGGCATTAATCATATATGTTCAGTCTTCCGGTGGAACCTTAATTCCGCGGTCTGAAAAATGTCACTAATATTGTCATACACAATATAGTTTCAAAATTCTGACACTATCGGAACTACACCAAGTTCAAAGAACTTATCGACTTTAAACATCCTCAGTCATTGTCAAAACAATGACATATTCTGCCTTCGTTTGTAGAATCCGTCACAATATTTAGAACTCATCTAAATCCAGCCATAGATATCTTCTAGCTCATTGTGCTACCTTTTAAATAACACTTAGCCTAATTGAGATTGAAATTTTATTTTTATATGTGACCAAACTAATATCGGTGCAACACTTTACAGCGATTTGTTTGTCATTACCCATACAAAACTATATATATCCTTGGTTCTTCTAAAGAACTCAGGGATATTCTTACTATTGTCCAATGATCATCACAAGAATCATTCTGGTATATGCTCCTAATTCTTTAGAGCACAGGACATCTGATTGTGTACATTTTATATGTGATCTAAAATCACTCATGTGTTTTTACTCATTGAGTGTCAGATACACTCAAGTCTTGTTAAACCTTCACATGAAAAGAACATCTTCTTAATTTATTATATTGAACTACTTCAATATTCATTTTATGTACTTTTAACTTAAACTTATTATGTGTTTCAATCTATCTTCATAGATCTTGACACTAAATATGTTTCAGTTCATATCCTTTCATTGAAGTTAATTCTCAATGAAACCCTTTTAATCAATTACATAATTACATTATTTATAATCAACGATATGTCATCTACATAAAGTATTACAAATATGTCTCAGCGCTCCCACTTAATTTCAAGCCTCTTCATCGTCTCTGATGAAATCATAACTCTTTGATCATTTCATCCGGTGAAGATTCCAACTCCGTGATACTCACTTCATCCAGTAAAGTTTGTATACCGTTTTAGTATTCTACGGACTAGCAAAACTCTTAGTTGTATCTTGAATACACCTTTACTACACACTTCTGTTAAGTAATGTATTTTGCCATCCTACTAGCATATCTCATAAAAGAAATATGTAGCGATTACTAGAACAATCCATATAGACTATAAGCATCGCTACGGAAGATCTAATCTTATCGTAGTCAACTCTTTGAACTTTGTCGTAAACAACTTTTCGACAAGTCGAGATTCTTCAAGGATATTCCTATCCAAGTCCATCAATTTTATAGATCTATTTACTTTCAAAAAGTGTTCATCTATCTTGGATTCCATGGCGCTTAGCCATTTTAACGGAGTCAGGGTCCATCATAACTTCTTTGTATGTAGTTGGTTTATCATTGTTCAAAATCAATCCTTTGTCCACAAATCATTTATTTGATCACAAAGTAAACCAAACCTACAAGGTTCAATAGGTACTTCGATCTCCATGGCTAAAACACTTTGTAGTCATGGGAGCCATGATCGTCGTGGCCGCTTCCGGAACCATTTCCGATGCTGCGCTACTCTGATCATTATGCTCAGGTTCATAAACCTTATCAAGTTCTATTGTCCTCCCACTCAAATACTTCGCTAGAAACAATTTCTTGGAAATAAGAAACATTGACAAACACTTTTGTCTTTGTCTCCATAGTGGGAAGAATTCCCAATCAAATCTCTGGGATAACCAACAAAGACATTCATCCGATTTTGGTTGTAAACTTATTTACTTGTGCTATGCATACCAAAATTTAAGAAATGACTATTAGGGTTCATACCCATGCCATAACTCGTATGGTGTCATTTCAACGGATTTATGATGACGCTCTATTTAGTGTAAAAACGGTAGTCTCTAAAGCATAATCCACAAAATATAATGGCATCAAATATATCATCATTAATCCAACAAAGTTTGGATACGTCTCTCGAACACTCCATCATAACTATGGTGTTCCGAGAAACGTGAGTTGTAGAACAATTTCATAACTCTCTTAGATGTTCGCTAAATATCGTAATTCAAATATTTCCACCATGATCCAATCATAGATATTTGACTTTTCTATTACGATGATTTCTACTTCATGCTGAAATTTATTTGAATCCATTCAAAAAGTTTCAAACTTCTTCCTCATCGAATAAATATATCCACATATATATATTCAATTCATTGTTGGAAGTTTTCATGAAGTAGAAGAATCTCCCGCACACAACTATGCCCAGTGAACCACATATATCATCATGTATGTTTCCACTAAGTTAGTTGCCCGTTCAACTCTTGGCCTATGAACGGTATTTCAGTCATTTTCTTTAGAAAAGATTTGCAAGCGCCAAATGATTCAAAAATCAAATGACTCCAAAAATCCATTTGCATGGAGTTCCTTCATGCGTTCACTTCTAACATGACCTTAAATGGCGGTTCCACAAATAAGTGGAATTCAAATCATTTGCCTTACGGCATTTTAGCGTCAGTGTTATGCATGTGTGTTTCACCATTAAAATTTATAATAACTTATCCATCGTACATGGAGCAAGGCCACAATTTTAACAACTCATTGTTTTCATTTGACCAGAACAAAATAACAATTATTAAGTTCTTTATTATAAATCCTAAGGGCTAGGTAGAATGCCAACGACAAACATAATAACACTTTATTATGTCCTAGACGTGCATTATTACCATATTCCTTATCAGTCACTTAGGCCATTGTATTCTTGTATTGCGTTGTGTTGTATGACATCTCATACCAACCAATCTGGTACAAATACCCAAGAACTTCATTGTGTGACCAATCAAAGAATACATTCATAACATGTATATCATTTATATACACCTGAGCTAGACTTTCTAGTCTTTACTTTCTTTCTGCCAAAAATCTTTTGTAGTTTCTCTTTTAGCTTTCCTTATTCTCAGAAAACACTTCACCTTCAATAACTTCTAGGTCCATTGGTCAAATATCAATAACCTTGAGGTTCTGACTTTGAAGTTGATCATCACATGATAAGTGTTCCAGATTTCACCATTAGTAACCTTTTAATGTGATGAACAATTTCACTCATAATTTTTATCCATCAAATCATGACGACTTTCCGAGACCATGTCTGTACATGCTAGGCTCGTAAAGTTTAACCTCAGTATTCGCATCTGCAAATCTGGCTTGCACCCGTTGTATGCACACGTAGAATCTATCACACCCGATCATCACGTGATGCTTCGAAACGACGAGTCTTAGCAACGGTGCATACTAAGGACGATCACTTCATGGATATGCGAATATTGTTAGTGCCCAACTAGTTGGAGGATTGGGACGCCTGGCGTCTTCAACCTTCGTACATTCCCATAAAACTTATGAGTTTATGTAGTCTCACTAAATTATATTCTATCATCTTGTAATAAGGTCTTAGATATCACATATATCTCATACCTCGCTTATTTCTGAAAATGAAATTTCCAGCTCCTTACTTTTCAAACGGATTTGAACTTCAAGTTTCATGGAGACAAGATGATTTTAGGTACTAATTGAAAACATTGCTCTAATGTGAGTTTTACCAAAAGTTTGCAATAGGACTTAATCATTACTTGATTCTTTAACAATACGGTACCAGTCCGTAAAGTTATTTATCAGATTTAACAGTATTTCTATCTCAATTACAAGACTAGCGCATGGTAGTAAACGGATGCCAATACTACAAAATTAATTCAAAATACTACTCAGACTATGTTCATGATAATTAGTTCATGTTTTAATCTAATTACTAATGAACTCCCACTTAATACAACATCCCTCATAGTTGTTAAGTGGTACACGATCCACATCCACTACACCAAAACCGATCATCACGTGAGATGATGTAGCTTCAATGGTGAACATCAACATGTTGATCATATCATCCATATGACTCGTGTTCAACCTTTCGGTTTCCGTTGTCCCGAGGCCATGTCTATACATGCTAGGCTCGTCAAGCAAACCCAAGTATTCCGCGTGTGCAAACATGGCTTACACCCGTTGTATGTGAACGTAGAGTCTATCACATCCGATCATCACGAGATGCTTCGAAACGACGAACTGTAGCAACGGTGCATACGAGGGGAGAACACTTTATTATCTTGATATTAATGTGAGGGATCATCTTATAATGCTACCGTCGCGATCTAAGCAAAATAAGATGCATAAAGGATTAACATCACATGCAATTCATATGTGATATGATATGGCCCTTTAGTCTTTGCGCCTTTGATCTTCATCTCCAAAGCACGGACATGATCTCCATCATCAACGGGCATGATCTCCATCATCGTCGGCGTAGCGTCAAGGTCCATGGCGCCGTCTTCATGGTTGTTCTCCATGTAGCAACTATTACAACTACTTTGAAATAATACTATTACATGAAATATAAAGACAACCATAAGGCTCCTGCCGGTTGCCACAATACAATAATGATCATCTCATACATATTCATCATCACATCATGGCCATATCACATCACCAAACCCTGCAAAAACAAGTTAGACGCCTCTAATATGGTTTGCATATTTTACGTGGTTTAGGGTTTTCGAGTAAGATCCAATCTACCTACGAACATGAACCACAACGGTGATACTAGTGTTGTCAATAGAAAGAGTAAATTGAATCTTCACTATGGTGAGAGAGACAGACACCCGCAAAGCCACTTATGCAATACAAGTTGCATGTCGAACGTGGAGCAAGTCTCATGAACGCGGTCATGTAAAGTTAGCCCGGGCCGCTTCATCCCACCATGCCGCAAGATGCAAAGTACACGAACTAAAGACAACAAAGCATCAACGCCCACAAAACAATTGTGTTCTACTCGTGCAACCAATCTATGCATAGACACGGCTCTGATACCACTGATGGGATTCGTAGCATAGAAAACAAAAATTTTCCTACCGCAAGAACGAAAACACAAGCCAAGATCTAATCTAGTAGACGGTAGCAACGAGAAGATCATGAGACTAACCCTCGAAGAATTCCAAAGCCTAACGAGATTAGATCTCGTGGTGGATGTAGTCGATCACTTGCCGCTTGCAAAAGCGCGTAGAAGATCTTGACCGCTTGCAAAAGCGCGTAGAAGAACTTGACGGTGCCACAGTCGGGCAGCACCTCCGTACTCGGTCACACGTACGGTGTTGATGAAGACGACGTCCTTCTCCCCGTTCCAGCGGGCAGCGGAAGTAGTAGATCCTCCTCGGAATCCCGACAACACGACGGCGTGGTGGCGGTGGTGGTGGAGAACTCCGGCGAGGGCTTCGCCTAAGCGCTGTGGGAGGTGTATGAGGAGGGGACGGCTAGGGTTTGGAGAGAGGGAGCTAGGGCTGCGACTTGTGTACCTCTTGGGGCTGCCCTTGCCCTCCTTTTATAGGTGGAAAAGGTCCTTGGGTCGTCCAAGACCTGCCCCCAAAGTTTGGGAGAGTTCCGGTAGGTTTCTGTCAGCCGAAACCTACCAGAACTAGGACTCTTTTGCCAAATTCGAATCTGCTTTAGGGGAAACTTCTTAACCCTAAAGGAAAACATGGATACACCTATTATGGAACCCTCCGGACTTCCTTAGACAGCCCGGGTCGTCCCGGACACTTCCGGAACCTTCCACAATGTTCCGGACTATTCCGGTCCTTCCAAAACCTTCTAGAAGCTCCGGTCAAAACACCGGACTTTTTCCGAACCCCGGAAAATGACTTCCCATATATGAATCTTATTCTCCGGACCATTCCGAACCTCCTCGTGATGTCTTGGATCCCATCCGAGACTCCGAACAAAACTTCGAACTCCATTCCATATTCCATATCTACTTAAACGACATCAAACCTTAAGTGTGTCACCCTACGGTTCGTGAACTATGCAGACATGGTTGAGACTTCTCTCTGACCAATAACCAATAGCGGGATCTGGAGATCCATAATGGCTCCCACATATTCAACGATGACTTAGTGATCGATTGAACCATTTACATACGATACCGATTCCCTTTGTCACGCGATATTTTACTTGTCCGAGGTTTGATCATCGGTATCTCTATACCTCGTTCAACCTCGTCTCCTGACAAGTACTCTTTACTCGTACCGTGGTATGTGGTCTCTTATGAACCATTCATATGCTTGCAAGCTAATTAGACGACATTCCACCGAGAGGGCCCAGAGTATATCTATCCGTCATCGGGATGGACAAATCCCACTGTTGATCCATATGCCTCAACTCATACTTTCCGAATACCTAATCCCACCTTTATAACCACCCATTTACGCAGTGGCGTTTGATGTAATCAAAGTACCCTTCCGGTATAAGTGATTTATATGATCTCATGGTCGAAAGGACTAGGTAACTATGTATCGAAAGCTTATAGCAAATGAACTTAATGACGTGATCTTATGCTACGCTTAATTGGGTGTGTCCATTACATCATTCATCAATGACATAACCTTGTTATTAATAACATCCAATGTTCATGATCATGAAACGATGATCATCTATTAATCAACAAGCTAGTTATACAAGAGGCTTACTAGGGACTCCTTGTTGTTCACATAACACACATGTATCAATGTTTCGGTTAATACAATTATAGCATGGTATGCAAACATTTATCATAAACACAAAGATATATAATAACCACTTTATTATTGCCTCTTGGGCATATCTCCAACATTTTGGTGGAGTGGTGTTCATCTACCACGTTGCCATCGATGATTCTCAGCGGCGTGGAGCTGCGGGGTATCGAAGACGGGCGAGGATTGCTGGACGCGGGTAGGATGGTGGCGCTGTTTGGTGTTATGGTGACATCAACGGCGGGCCTGGCACGGTTAATACATTGATCTTGCTTGGATATGGGTTCGAGATAGATGGCGGTTGCGAACTCTGCGACGTGTGCAATGGCACACCCTCAGAGTTTTGCTTTTTGGATGATGTGTGTTGGTGTACCGTCAGGGAGTATGGCCTTGTTCATGGTCCCCCCTTCATCGTAGGTATAGCGAGTTGTCGCTAGGAAGGAGGCTTCGAGATTGATCTTTGTATTCCCTTTGTAAGGCATTGCGAATAATTTAATAAAGAAGAAAGCTATGTGCATCCTTTGGATGCATGCAGAGGCTGGGACTATGCTCCTTGATCGAAAAAAAATCTGTACTAGAGTTGTATTTGACCAATGTAGAAAATAGGGTTATAGGACCAGAAGTCGATCAAACGTGATGGTATTGGTAGCTATAGCATGGATGGACTGCAAACTAGGGGTGCTCTCCTAAATATATATGGTGTGAAATAAACGGAATTTGATGGATGACGATTTGAACCATCAATAGAATCTGAATGCCATGTGTGAATCATTGATGTCTTACGTTGTCATATTTTTGCAACCACACCATAAACCACACAGGTCGCATGGTGAGATGTCTTCAACATTAAAACTTAAATGGAAGCACATACTCCTGCCAAGCCCATGAGGCCATGACTCTAGCAGGAAATTCCAAGTACTGTCACGTCTTTGTAGAGAGGCTATACACTGCGGCGTCGTTTATGATCTTGTTGAGTTCAATGCAACTTTCGAACATACCTGACCAAAGGAAAAAACTGTTAAACCATTCAAATCGTGCTATAATCAAAGAGCTAGATACGTAAGGCCTAAACAATGAACTCTAAGACCTAAAAAAGTAGAAAGAATAATCAAAACATAATATCAGAATCGCATCAAGTGTTCACACTAACAGGCACATAATAATGCCAACCAATAAAATTAAAACGGTAACAATTGCCTACATGCTCCGTTAGAGTATTCCGCCAGTGGTGTGTTCTGTTTCGTACCGTGTGACTCGAGATGCTAGTCGTAGGACCAAAGAACCTGCAGATGCATGAAAAGACAAAGGCCAACGCCTGAAAATAGAATAACGGGAAAGCAAAAGGAGCAATAAGGAGTGAAGCGTATCGACCGTGTGTTTCAAGGTGAAGCTAGTGAAAAGAAGAGAAAGAACGAAGAACAACATATGCAAAAACATTGTGGCTTGTTTGTGCTTGCGCCTTGTATGAAACGTTTTATTTTCGTGTCATGGCCGGCATGGAAACCATGCGGCCTCCGTGCTTGTGGCACCAAGCACTAGCACGAGTTTCTTTGGCATAGAGGATCGTGATGCCGGCCTCCCACTGCCACTACCTGATAAATTTTAATCTAATTGTAAATTCAGAGGACAAGAACAACATCGCTATCAATGGGCGGATGATTGCGAGGTTTTGCCAGACTCTTATTAAACTAGAACTCCACGAGGTTGTAATTGATCGCAATTTCTCCACGATGTTGTGCCGTAGTAGCGTACCTCTATCATACGTAGGGAGAAGTTCATCGATCCACAAATAAGAATAATCATATTTTTTGGATAAACAATAATCACATATATTTACATGAAAGAATTGGTGCATGTTCTAACTTAGTGATCAGCCTAATGGGTTTCTAACGGATTGAACTGTATTATTTGAATGAGACAATTTGATGTACTGATATGAATGATTGCTGTCTGTCTCCAATCTACCGTACTTATGTACTAGCGAGTTTTGCCATCTATATATCGTATTTGATGCGTTGCAAGGATCTCAATCATTTTCCCATATAAAATACCAAGGTTTTCTGCCCATACCCTGGATATGCGATTTCTTCTTCTCTAGATTATTTTCTTTTGTCTCATCATTTTGCTTCGTTGCTCATAACTTACAGGGTAGCCATGGAAGTCACTGGGAAACTTACAGTAACATGTAGTATGTCTGGCACGATATGGGATGCCCATAGCGTTGGTGGGATAAACGATGAAAGGGCATAGTTCACTGCGTTACCGTTTCTACTCCATCCAAACTGTCCGAGAATCCAGAATTCTAGTCGAAAATCAGCCCACCCCACCCCACGCCTAAACTTCTCCTCATTTCTCAAAGAAAGAAGCACGAGGAGGAGAACGTAGAAATCTCCTGCAATCTGTTATAAGTTGTCACCTACAAATCCTTTATTGTAACAAAGCGGCCAGGGAGTATGTTTTTTGAAGGAATGTATGCCACTTTAAGTTTCAATGAGACTAAGAATTTAACCAGGTTTCAGATTCTCCTGCAAAACCTAGTGATCTTTGTCTCAATGGTAGATAAAATAATAAGAGGCAGTTTTTGAATCCAAAAACTAAGATTCGACTCAATTTTTCTTGTTTATGTCCGATAATAAAGCATGCATCACAAACTGAAAAACTCTTTGCTTCCCCATCCACCTCGACCCCATCATAAACACTTGGCCAACCTGAAAACAAGTGGCCGGTGAAGTACACAAAAAACCATCTCGTGTTCCAGCATATGTGCTACGTAGAGTAGATACGTGAAACCATGTGCCGTTGTGTGACTCCGTTCACCGGCGTTGGAGCTGGCACGGCCAGCGACTGCGGGCGTACCCTTTCGCCCTCACTGGAGGCTTGTCATGGCAGCGCACATCGAAGCCTAAGGACGGTGCTGGGTTGTCCTAGCCAAGCCTTGGAAAGTGGCGACTATGGAAAAAACCCTGGAAGATTAAACCTGGCTTGCTTGACCCTGATCAGTCATGCCATGTTCCTCCATTCTGTTTTGATAGAGCGAGTGTCAAAGTACGGAAATTCAATTCGGCTCCCGGATACGTATGTTTCCTCTACCAAAAAATTATTTTTTGAAGTGTCAAAAACTTTTGACAAAAAATTCTACATGTACATCTCCATAATATACATACGTTCGTCAAATTTCATGAAAAACTAATAGTTTTTATGGTCTACATAAAAAAAAGTGTCTTGTCAAAAGCATTATTTTTAGAACTGAATTTAATCTTTTTGCACATGTCATATGATAAGTCGATTTTTTATGAAACGACTTTGTGAGCATGAAGCACGTGAAGATGTACATGTGAATTTTTTTTCAATTTTTTTCAAATTCAAAATATGTGTAAGATGCATTTCAAAATAGAGGGAGCATATGCTTCCATGGTCGAAAGCACAACTCCCTGTCAACTAGGGAGTGTTGATCGTTCAAACGTTTCTCAATGCTATTCCGAATTGATCAACACTATGTCTGCGTAGAATGTATATTACTGGAATGTGAAAATTCAATGCATCAACTTGATAGTACCCCATCCAATGTACCCACCAGCATATTCCGTCTGACCTTTTGCCATCTACCATACTTGATGCACTCATAAGGATCGGAACCATTTGCCATTATAATACACAAAGTTGTTCCCTCCACACGAAAGATATGTGTCTCATCAGTTTGATTCGTCTTGGTTCACTTACATGGTTGGCATGGAAGGCTTTGGGAATGTTACGCCAACATTCATCCAAATGGATGCGACATGGTATTCATGTAGCACTCATGCGACCGTAGATGAAACATAGTATCGCACTATGCTACCATTTCTACTATATCCATGTAGACGGGAAGACCTTAACTCTGATAGAGAGATGTAACGGAATTGTCATAAGGACATCAACAACAGGACGGCCGCGTTCCAAATGTGCCATATAGTCAATAAGGAGCTACAAGAGCATATGCGCAGAACTATGGAGTCCCCGCTTGGTCCTTGTTACGGTAGACTTCAGTCACAGAAGTGATAGGAGGGGCGATGCGGATCTATGGAAGAAATGAGAAATCTCTCGATGACTCTTGATTTTTCGAAATAGCGAGCGGTCTCTTCAGCAAATTGATGCACACAACGTTATTTATTGCATAGTTTTATCGTTCAGCGTTAGCATGTCGCGACTGAATCAACCAGCAAAATAAAGCAAACAAAAAAATCTTTGTAATCTAAGAGGTTGCCGTTAGCAAGCCTGGTTGAAGTTAGCAACTAAGATCGCCATCAACCGAGTGCATCTAGTATCCAATTGATCCTGTGTTGATCCACAGGTAGGAGGCACGGCCACATGTGTATTCAATACGAAGCTCGCTGAATAACATGCAAAAGTTTGGAACATCTATCTTATTAAAGACAACATCATTACAATAATTCTAAATTGCTTTCGAGACTCTTGCTAAGTAAACCTGGTTTGCTCTGGCTTGACACATGATGATTGAAGCCTATTTAGCCCATTTGATTTGACACGACCGGTGTTGTTAGTTGGGCGAGTATTTGTCCTCGACACGTTTCTACATTCTATTCCGCATGGAACAACAATATTTGATTTAGCTGATTAAGAAGCTCTATTTTTTGTAATTTCTCTTCTTAAGTATGTAATGTTTTCCCGAGCTAATTTAACTTTTCAAAATGTTTATACTAGGAAACATTGAGATTACGTTGGAGTGTTAAGTACTGAACATATTTTTGCTCTGAAGCTATAGTGTGGTATTTCCTACAACATCTTATTTTGATATCCCATATTGTTATTGCTCTAGAGACTAAGCTGCACCTGCTGGGTATTGAGATAATAGCAGGATATTCTTCAACACTCTCCGCCTCCCTGGGTATTGATATTCCTCCTAATTAATTTCCATGGATTTGCTAAAGGAAGGGGAATGTTTTAGCATATATGTGTAGATTCCTTGTGATCCAACTCCAAAAGAGACGACTCCCTAGGTATCATGATGATGCTCAACATGATTGCGATGCTCCTTATATTTTCATTGTTTGGTTTCAGCATAAGTTTCACATTAGTTTTTTTAGACGAGTTTCTAAATTAATTTTTTCATGTACTCCTGCTTGTAGTTGCGCTTTATCATTAACCAGATGGTTTACTACTTTCATGTTTAAAGTACAATATTTGTGTTGATGGTCGCGTAAGACGCGCGGTTGCAAGCCACTGAAGCCCCAATCACACTGCAAAGAAATCTACATGTAGACATTGGAAACTAATGTTGATGAAATCTACCATCGCACCACCGTCACGGTGCACCACCTCGGGTCCATGCGCCAGATGGTGTTAAACGAGAGACTTCTCTGTTAACTGAATTAGTTCAGATATAGTTGTTAGGCTAGATTAGATCCTAACTAAACGCATCTATCTGTACTTCCATCTGTACTTATCTGTACCTCCGGTTGTACGTATCTGAACTTGTACCGCAAGGCTACTAGCCTATATAATGAGATCGATGATGAGCCAGGAGGCCATCTCGCCTTTCCCATCTTTTCTGTAAACTTTACATGGTATCAGAGCCATTACGGCAAATGTCTTCCTCATCTCACGCCATGGCGCCCTCCGTGCTGTCCGCCGTGACCGTCCGCCTGAGCAGCGCCAACTTCATGCTCTGGCAAGCGCAGATGCTCACCCACCTACGCGGCCATTCGCTGCTCGGCTACATCGACGGCTCCATCCAGGCGCCGGCGGAGACAATCTTCGTCAACAACGACGCTGGCCGCTCCGAGGTCGTGAACCCGGAGTATGCCACCTGGTACGTCCGTGACCAGACCGTGCTCATCGGCTTCTTCTCCACAGTGACGGAGGAGGTGCTCGCGCACATCATGAACGCGCCCACAGCGCGCGCAGCTTGGCTGATCTTGGAGCGCATGTTTGCCTCCAGGTCACGCGCACGGGTCATCCAGATCCGATCGCAGCTGACCTCGGCGAAGAAGAAAGGTGTCCCGGCGGCTGACTACTTCCGCAGCATGAAGACGCTCGCCGACACCCTCGCCGCCATCGGCCAGCCCCTGAGCGAGGACGAGATCATCTCGTACGTTCTCGCTGGGCTCGGGCCCAACTACGACTCGCTGGTCACCTCACTCAGCGTGAAGGACGATCTCACCTTGGATGAGGTCTACTCGCATCTGCTGGCGTACGAGCATCGCCACGAGGTTCAGGACGCCGACTACAGCATCGGTGGCTCTTCGGCAAACTATGTCAACCGCAACCAGGGTCGCGGTGGCGGCCAAGGGGGACATGGCGGCAACTCTGGAGGACGCGGCGGCGGTAATGGTGGCCGTGGCCGTGGACAAGGCCAACAAGGCCAGAACTCTGGAGGGCGTGGAGGCGGCAATGGCGGTCGTGGCAACGGCGGCCAGGGACGCGGCCGCGGAGGCAACAATGGCGGCACACCACGCCTGGTGTGCCAGATCTGCAACAAGGTAGGGCATGTTGCCCTACGTTGCTACAACCGCTTCGACCACGCTTACGGTGGGAAGGAGGAGAACCACACCGCCAACCACGTCACCTCCTCCTACCACGCCGATCCCTCCTGGTACATGGACTCCGGTGCCACCGACCACATCACTGGCGACCTAGAGCGCCTCCACGTCCGTGATGCCTATCACGGCAATGATCGTGTGCACGTCGGCAATGGCGCAGGTATGGCTATCTCTCATCTTGGTCATAGTTCAATTTCCACTACTGCCAAAGATCTTGTTCTTAAAAATGTTCTCTACGTCCCACATATCTCCAAAGATTTACTCTCCATTCACAAACTTGCTCTAGATAATGGAGTCTTCATTGAATTTCATCCTTATTTTTTTCTTATTAAGGATCTGGTGTCGAAGAAAACGCTGCTTCGCGGCAGTTTCTTCGCGGATTAGCAAAGAGCAATGGCATCGGCGCCTAGGCCATCCTTCCAAACAAGTAGTTCAATCTATCTTAAGACTTCATAAACTCCCGTTTTGTAATAATTCTGAGCATGCAACTGTTTGCAATGCGTGTCAACTTGGCAAAAGTCACCAATTGCCCTATTCAATTTCTATTCATACCTCTACTGCCCCTCTTGAGCTCATTTATACTGATGTTTCGGGCCCGGCTATAACTTCTGTTGGTGGTTTTAAGTACTATGTGAGTTTTGTTGACGATTTCAGTAAATTCTCTTGGGTTTTTCTCCTTCATGCCAAATCTGAAGTTGAGGATACTTTCCTCAAGCTCCAAAAACACGTTGAGCTTTTGCTTGACCGAAAAATCAAGGGTGTTCAATCTGATTGGGGAGGAGAATATCGTCGTCTTCACAAGTACTTTGATTCCACTGGAATTACCCACACTATCTCCTGTCCACATACACACCAACAGAATGGATCCGCCGAGAGAAAACACAGGCACATAGTCGAAACTGGCCTTGCCCTTTTAGCGCAAGCCTCCATGCCTCTTAAATTTTGGGATGATGCGTTCTCTACTGCCACCTATCTTATAAACCGCCTCCCTACTCGTGTCATCGACAATTCCACTCCCCTTGAACGCCTTCTTGGTCCAAAAGCAAAGCCCAATTACTCCATGCTAAAATCCTTTGGTTGTGCTTGCTGGCCCTTACTTCGTCCTTACAACACACGAAAATTGTCGTTTCGATCCAAAGAGTGTGTTTTTATAGGCTACAGCGAGCATCATAAAAGCTATAAATGTTTAGATGTGGCTAGTGGTCGTGTTTATATTTCACGCGACATTATCTTCGATGAACAAACTTTTCCCTTCTCTCGGTCGGTCACACCTCAAAACATCCCATCATACACATATGAAACTCTCCTAGATCTTGGCAGTAATGGTCTTTGCACTAACGATCAAGGAGAGATCCAGCCTCCTGTTTTTTGCTCGTGCAGGTACACAGGATCATCCCGATCGACATACTGACGTCGATCAAGCGGCCTCCCATGCTGGGCCTCATGATGGGTCGCATACTGGGCCGCCTCCATCTCCCACAGCCCACCACGGGTCACCGGGGACGCCCTCGACATCCCACTCGTCTGGATCGACGCCTACGACGCCGCCTTCCTCGTCAGCAACCTCCAGCGACGGCGCGCCGCCCTCGCCACCTGCTCCCACGCCTCCTCAGGTCGTGCGGGTCCCTCCTGCACCGGATCGGCCGCATACTATGCGCACCCGGCTGCGTGATGGCAAGGCTGTTCCCAAGCTGCGCACGGATGGCACGGTGACATACACCGTCGTGCGCACCGATGACAGTGAACCAGCATCTCTCGCCGCTGCTCTTCAGCACCCCAAGTGGAAAGCAGCCATGGATGCTGAATTTTCAGCGCTTCAGCACAACCAAACTTGGAGGCTTGTTCCTCCACGATGCGGCCTCAACATCATTGATAGTCGATGGGTCTACAAGATCAAACGCATGCCCGATGGATCTGTTGATCGTTTCAAGGCGCGACTCGTTGCCAAGGGCTTCAAGCAGCGTCACGGCATCGACTACGCAGACACCTACAACCCTGTGGTCAAGCCGACCACCATCCGGGTCATCTTGTCCCTTGCCGTGATGCAGGGGTGGAACATGAGGCAACTCGACGTTGACAATGCGTTTTTGCATGGACATTTTGAGGAGGAGGTCTATATGGTTCAACCACCAGGGTATGCTGATCCCCAGCGACCTGGCTATCTATGCAAATTGGAGAAATCATTGCATGGCCTGAAACAGGCGCCGCGGGCATGGTTCGCTCGCCTAAGTGGCAAGCTGCAGGAGCTTGGCTTCCTGCCATCTAAAGCAGACGTGTCTCTGTTCATCTACAAACGGGACAAGGTTACCATATATATGCTTGTCTATGTCGATGACATAATTGTTGTCAGTTCAACTGCTTCAGCTTCAGATTGGTTGCTTGGACAGCTCCGTCAGTCATTCCCTGTCAAAGATCTTGGCAGACTTGGATATTTTCTGGGAATAGAGGTGAAGCATCAAAAGGATGGACTGCATCTATCTCAGCAGAAGTACATCTCTGATCTACTAGCAAGAACAAACATGACCGATGCCAAGACAGTAAGCACGCCTATGGCTACTAGTGACAAACTGTCTCGACATATTGGCACACCACTTTCAGCAGAAGACAGCACACGCTATCGAAGTGTTGTCGGTGGTCTTTAGTACTTGACGTTAACCAGACCAGATATTTCTTTCAGTGTAAACAAGGTCTGCCAGTTCTTGCAAGCCCCAACAGACATGCACTGGTCAGCTGTTAAACGTGTGCTTCGATATCTCAAGCATACAGTTTCCATTGGGCTTCTTCTTCAGAGATCATCATCTCTTTTGCTGAGTGGTTTTGCTGATGCGGACTGGGCAGGATGCCCAGATGATCGCCGATCTACAGGTGGTCATGCAGTTTTCCTTGGAGGAAACCTTATTGCATGGAGCTCCAGAAAACAACCTACGGTCTCTCGGTCGAGCACCGAGGCTGAGTACAAGTCAGTTGCAAATGCAACTGCTGAGATCATGTGGGTACAGGGGCTGTTGAAGGAACTGGGAGTTTACCTCTGTCGAGCACCGACACTTTGGTGTGATAACCTCGGTGCGACATATCTAGCAGTTAATCCAGTTTTTCATGCCCGTACTAAACATATCGAGGTTGATTACCACTTTGTTCGTGAAAGAGTGGCGCGCAAAGCTCTTGACATCAAGTTCATCTCTACACATGATCAGTTGGCAGATGTGCTAACCAAGCCACTCAGCTCACCATTGTTTGTGCAGTTCAGAGACAATCTCAACATGGTCTTACCACGTCCAGATTGAGGGAGGGTGTTAAACGAGAGACTTCTCTGTTAACTGAATTAGTTCAGATATAGTTGTTAGGCTAGATTAGATCCTAACTAAACGCATCTATCTGTACTTCCATCTGTACTTATCTGTACCTCCGGTTGTACGTATCTGAACTTGTACCGCAAGGCTACTAGCCTATATAATGAGATCGATGATTAGCCAGGAGGCCATCTCGCCTTTCCCATCTTTTCTGTAAACTTTACAGATGGTGTGCCAACGGTCTAGATGGTGCAGACGGTGGCCGTCGGCACATGATACACTGTGCCAATGGGCCTTTTTGTGCCGACGGTGGCCTTGGGCACATTAAGTACTGTGCCGACGGCTAACCTGTGCCGACGGCCAGTTCTATGGCCTGCTAGGACCGGCTCCTATGCTGACGGACCCGATAAAAAACCGTCGGCACCTTCCTGTAGTGAGGCTTACTTACCAGTAGCACTACTGCTACTAATTGTACAACATCAACCAAGAAAATCAGCAAGCACACACACTAAACAACACAACATTAGCACATCACAAGTAGGAGGCACTACGGGAAAACTCTTCTTTGCCGTGCGGCACTTCGCACAGCAAAGACGCCCATATGCACGGCAAAGGCTTTGCCGTGCGTGCACACACGACAACGTCTGCCCGGCAAAGCGTCCGACGGCAACGCGAACGTTCCCGTGCGCATGGCCAATTTGCACGGCAAAGGTGTTTGCCATGCGTGCTGTTCGTTGCCATGCGTGCAGCTCGTTGCCGTGCGACATGTCTTTGCCGTGCGGCAGGGAGGTTGTCGTGCGTGCATACTTTGCCGTGCGGCAGATCATTGCCGTGCGCCCCACTGTGCCGTGGGACAGCCCTTTGCCGTGCGGCCACGCCCCAGCCCGCACGGCAAAGGCCCCTCCAGGCACTCCCAGCAACATGACAGGTCTACAGCCTGCCGCCATGTGGCCCCTTTGCCGTGCGTGTGCACACAGCAAAGTGACCAAAAGTCCTTTGCCGTGTGCATACACACGGCAAAGGGCCCTATTTCTTTTCATTTTTAGCTGTTTTTTGCATATTCCCTGCATTTCAAAAATAGCAATTGACAATAGAGCATATACAACATATAATCTTCAACATATCATCATCAAACACTACGGGAACACCACAAATACATCAAACACACATATTCATGCATACAATGCATTACATAGAGTCCATAGTCCATCCACACAAGTTAAATAGCAATAATGTCCATTATTACAATCCATTACAAGTGCATACAATCCGACAAGTGCACGACGACCATGGAATCAATCTTGTCCTCCTCCATTGCTTCCGCCGGCATCATCGTCGTTTCCTTGCGACAGATAACCTACATGGTTGATGGAATTAGCATTTGCATTTGCATATTGAACACTTGAACAAGTACAAGTAGCGGGTTGGACACAAGTGTAGGAGGACTCACCGGGGTTTAGGCTCCGGATGATGTTCGTGTTGTTCACGGTGAAAGGTGTCACCGGGCTCTGAGTGGACGGTGGCGGCATCCACGGCAAGGAGAAAGGAGGAAGAGGAAGACTCCCCGGTGGAGAAGACAGACTGGTCTGGCTCATCAGCCAGTTCATCTGTGCCTGGTGCTGCTGGATCATCTGCTGCTGCTGTTGCATCTGCTGCATCAGATGTGCCTGGTGCTGCTGGTAGTCCAGAATCTGCTGCTCCATCTGCGCCCTTTGCTCCTGGGCCTCCTGCTCCTTCGCTGCCATCTCCGCCTACATTGTGTTGCCGCGATGTCATTAACATTTCAATGGAAAGCATGTAAAGGAAATGTAGAGGCCCGAGGAAGAACATACCCGTAACTGCTCGACGGCTAAATCTGAAGCCCGTGGCCGGGTCTCTACCTGAGGCTGGCCGCTCTTACGACCACGACGGATCTGGCGGAGAGATGGAATAGTCGCTGGGTCGACGTACCCGTCACCAAGCCATAGGCGGCCATGCTTCATGCCTTCTCCCGCAAGCACCGCAACCTCAGCATCAAAGTCCTCGGCCTCTGGGTTGGAGCTCTCGCCGTGCTTCTGCTTGAACTTGGAGACATAGGACGTACACCGGGTCTCGGATTGCGGGTTAACCCACAAGGACCCCGTCTCAGGATGCGGCGTCTTCCTTTGCTTCATCTTCTTTAGCACGGCAAAGACGTTAGGCTTCACTCCTATCCTGACTTCCTGCAAAAGAGAAGATGTAATTAAGTGAAGTGGCACACCCTTGCGGAGTTAACAATATATAACGTGAATTCAAAGAATGAAGGAACCATTAATTTGCTCACCTCGTTCTGCAGGTGAAGAGAGATGGGGATGCTGCCTTGGATATGCGATCCACCTCGCATCTCTGCCCGCTTCTTCTTGCCGTCCTCGTGCTTCTTGAGGTACTGGGGGCATGTCCACCACATGACCATCACCAGAAAGCACTTCTCGTCGTTGCCGACGTACTGAGGAGGGTTCTACATACACAAGATAAACTCATTATGGTAAAAGAAACTACATGGCGATAAAGAAATCAATAACACATAAATGCAAATACCTGCAGGTACTGCCACGGCTGCATGAGCGTGTCGCGAGCGTCCTCCTTAGTCATATGGACGAAGCGGTCGGCGTGCCAGTTGCGGACGCACTGAACACGTGCCTCGTAGTGCATGCCAGTCACCCTCGTCCTTGCAATCTGGTGTAGGACATCATCGCACGCATTTTCCTTACCCTTGGCCTTCCGGAAGTATCTCTGCAACCATGCACATAGGTAAAACAAGGGGCATTAGTGCACGTACTGTCAACCAAGGAGACTATATGAATGGTAAGAAGTTAAAAGTCACGTACCCAGAATTTGCCAACAACCACGTCCGCCATGCTGCCGCGGCCAAGAGGATCTGGCGCGAGCCTGTAGTGCGCCCACCTCCAAGCTACGTCGCGGCCACCGGTAGGGAGATCGACTAGCCCAGGGAAATACCTTCTAAGTAGGCCCCCAAGGATGTTCGCGTACCCACGTGGCGGCCTCTGCGACGGGTCTTCAAACTTGAACGAACTGCACCATGAAACGACAACATCAATATGTATGTGATAATAATTTTGATAATGACAAAATTGCGATAACGAAATGCCAAAATTAACATGTACCTCCTCCCAGCGGGCTCTAGAACAACATGGCTGTAGGGCCACTCCTTCAGCGAGGGGAGCTGTGTTTTCCCACGCTGATATGGCCTCTTATCACGTGGCCTCAGCCTCTCCACAGCTGCAACGTACTGGTGCTCCGCCGGCGCTTCCCAAACTAGGTTTGGATCAGGCTCGAACGGTAAGTTCCCCAACCCCTCATCCTCCGAGAGGTCCTCCTCGTCCCCCTCCTCCTCCTCGTCCTCCCCACCCCCGTACTGCTCCTGGTCCTCCCCACCCCCGTACTGTTCCTGGTCCTCCCCACCCCCGTGCTGCTCCTGGTCCTCCTCACTCCCATCCTCCACCTCATCATCATCATCGGCTGCGGGAGGGGGGCTAGGACTAGGAGTGAGTACCCGCGTCGCATTCTTCCTACGCGGCCGCACAGGGGGAGCGACAGGAGGGGGCTAGGAGGGGGGGGGGGTAGCAGCTCGGTCTCCCCGCCTCGAAGTCCCCACACCTACCAAGTCCTTGAGCTTCTTTTTAAGACCGCCACCCCTTTTTTTTGGTGGCATGTTTCAATCACCTGCAAACACAAATGAAGAGAGTGGTTTATTAGTACGCAATATTGTAAAGAGATGAATATTAGTGAAAGCAACAAAGATATAAGTAGATGAACATTACTGAAAGCAACAATAATGCAAATAGATGAACATTAATTAGTGGAAGCAACAAATAGCTAGCATAGAGTTCTCTCAAACATAGCATGGAGTTCTTACAAATAACCTAGCTGGACAATCACTATTACACAGAGTTATTACGAATAGGCTAGCCTCACAATTACTACTACATAGATCAGTAGCCTGTGTCGCCATCCGTGATTGGACCGCGTGTCTCGTCATCGTCATCAGGCTCGGCGAACCAATAATCATCAATGAAACCTAGAGGTGGTCCATCAGCATCGAGGTCAATCCCTGCTCTGAACGCCTCGAGCAAACTCAGGTATTCCGGGGCACAAACATCCTCAGCTTCATCTTCTGCATTGTCTCCATCCATGCCCGCATCTTCTTGTTCATCGTCTACGACCATATCATCGACAACCGGCAAGCCAATTGTGAAATGGTCGGGGAGCCCTTCTTCCTGATAAAACTCGACATTCTTTGCTGAGGGGTCTACGCGGCGGTAATCGTCCTTGTTTGGCGGGGGCGGCCTATTGCGTGAAGGTACCGTCATCACAACATCCCATCCATGTAGACGTTTTGTCGGGTTTTTGCACGCGTACGGGAGATAGAATACTTGAAAGGCCTGGGTAGCCAAGATGTACACATCCTCTCCCTTATAAACAGAGTTCCTTTCAACTTCGACCAACCCAATTTCAGGATCCCGTCTCACCCGACGTGGGTCAAACCAATGACATTTGAAGACGACGGGATTTAGCCCTTTGTGAAACCCGTAATTCAGCTCGTATATACCCTCGACTCTTCCATAGTAATGGAGCCCATCATCACCTTGACATACCACCCCGCTATTTATTGTCTTCGCGTTGGGCCGGCTTGTTGTGTATGTATGGGTCTGGAAGCGATACCCGTTCACGTCATAGGAGTTGAACGCTTCGACGGAATGGTCAAAGCCCCTAGCAATTTTTCTTAGCTCTGACTTCATCTCTTTGTCAGTTCTTGCCTACAAGTTTAGCACGAGAAGTTTAGAACGAGAAATGACCGATAAATGTCGGAAGTGCTAGCTAATTTGGATAGAATAGTACCAAACCACAGAACCAGCTACTGAAACCGAAACCGCCGCCCTTATCGAAAATTTGCTTGGATTCTTCCGGGGTAGGCTCCCTGTGGGTATTCTTCCAATGTATAGCCGTGAATTGCCTATACCGATGAAAAGAGGAAGAGTTAGCCGTGAACATACGAGTGGATCAAGGCCATGAATGTTTGCGAATAACTAAATGGTTCGCACTTACTTGATGTACGGCTTCACTTCCACCATGGTGTTCAAGACATACGAGTGGATCAAGGTCCGCTCATGTAGGTTCGTTCTGTGCGGCTTCGAGCCACTTGACTTGCCACCAAGCCCCACGAAGATGCTAAGCTTGGGTACTTCTTCATTGTTGGCGGCATTGTAACGGAGGACCGGGTTGTGCTTTGTGGGAATGTTGGGATCATAGTGCTTCGTGGTGAAGTTTGCCACCTCCAGGTTAAGGACTACCTCGGCTATGGATGCTTCGATCTTGCATTTATTGCCTGTCATTTGACGAAGCTTCTGTGTTTCTCTCTCGGGCGGAAACTGCCAACGGCCCCAATTCGGCCCTGTTGTGGATATACTTCATAGGTATACCATCGACATGGTCCGATTCCGGCAAGCCCGGGTGGCCCACAGATGGTGGTGATGGCATATGGCCCATCGGGCGGCCCAGTTGCTGTTGATCAAGATGGAAGATGTCTAGCCCAGGAACAAGAAGCCGGATCCCAACCGGCCTACTGAGGTAGCCGGATCCGAACCGACCTACTGAGGTAGCCAGATCCTTGGAGGCCCATGGAGGTAGCCAGATCCTTGGAGGTCTATGTCAGGAGTCAGATCCGTGAAGGCCCATGAAGGAAGCCGGATCCATGACGACAAGTTAGGCATAGGTGGATCCTTGACGTACACGGCAATGTAATATTCCGTAGTTAGGCAACTTGTATTCCGGGTAGGACTCTCCATAGAACCCTGGATCCGGGCGCCTATATAAGCCGGATCCTGGGAGCCCTTAGGGCAGATCTCGAGCTAGAGACGAGACAACCACAACTCATTGTAACAACGCGAAAGCGCCCAGATAATTCCAGACAAGCAGCAGTAGGCCCTGTCATCGAGCAGGTGTTCCGAAGCTGGGTAAATCGCGTACCACCATCCCGAGGACTCTCCGCCCAATGGCCCCTACTTCTTCTCCCTCTCGTGAGGATCCCTCCTCCGAGGTACCGTCGAATAGGCAATGACATTTGGCGCCCACCGTGGGGCCAGCGGCGTCTGGAGGCCGGAACCGGGAAGGTTCCGCCATGGGAAGCTTCAACGGCTCCATCGCTGTGGGGCGTGTCTTGTATGCCGGCAACTTTCCGATCGTCCCTCCGGACGAGTTCTGGATTCCGGCTAGGACAAACCCCGTCAAGTTCTTCATCATCCCAATCGGCGGGATACACATCTTCATCAGCGAAACCGTCGATTCCGACGGAAACGCACTGGTAAGTACTGCAGCTACGACCGCCGCTGAGCTGGACGTAGCTGAAAAGATTCGATCTGAGTTGCTGGACCTTCCTAAGGAAGACTCCGCCTTAGATCTGAAAATTTCAAATCCTGGTTTTGGTAGTCGGATCCGCACCTATATTTTGGTAGCCGGATCCATACCTATTTTTGGTTGCCGGATCCGCGCCTACGTTTTTGGTAGTCGGATCCGCACCTATATTTTTGGTTGCCGGATTCGCGCCTACGTTTTTGGTAGTCGGATCCACACCTATATTTTTGGTTGCCGGATCCGCGTCTACGTTTTTGGTAGTCGGATGCGCACCTATATTTTGGTAGCCGGATCCATACCTATTTTTGGTAGTCGGATCCGCACCTATATTTTTGTAGCCGGATCCATACCAAAATTTTGGTAGGTGGATCCGCACCTAAATTTTTGGAAGTCGGATCCACACCTAAATTTTGGTAGGTGGATCCGCACCTAATTGTTGTTAGCCGGATCCGCACCTATATTTTGGTGATCGGATCCGCACCTACCGGACCACCGCGATAATCAATCTCACACCGGCTCGACGGAACACCGAAGAAAAACCGCCACGACCGACGTTGACTCCGCTCCAAACAGCTAAGTCCCTATTTATATTTAATATTTTATAATTTTATGATCATGAGATTAAGACTGGTTCACTCATATCCTAAGTCTTTTACCGCTTTCACTGTTGGTCATATCTTTTCCACGATTTGCCTCGCGCTCGTGAAATTTTTTTTGTACTGTTTTTGCCGCTTAAGGCTCCAGTACGCTGCAAAAATTCTGCCCTCAGGCGTTAGCTTAAGTTTTCTGGCCTACACGTTTGATGTTGTTTTATGTGTGGATTCCTTAGTAGTGACATCTCGGTACTTAAAGCCGGCCTCTGTTTCTGAGGTTCTTGATTGTTTCGCTATTAAGCGCTATCGCCTCAGCAGATGTTCTGTGTTTAAAGTTCGCCGTCTCGCGAAAAGTCAAGCATATAAACCAGAAGAACGGATAAATCAGCACTTGCTTAAAACATATAAATTACATTAACTGTTCAAGATAGTCGAGTTGTTTCCGCCTTGACAGTTTTATGTTGTTCAACTGCTGCATAGTTTCAGCTTTAAAACATTTGTTCAAAGGCCGTTTTTGTTCCGCCTTACATTTGTTTGTTGAACATGATCAAAGAAACAATTTAATACAAATTTGTTTTCATGTTTATGTTTATGTATCAGGTACATGACGCTTGGACCTTCAACAGTCCTCGAACTAAGGTGTTTTCAAGCTGGCCTAGCACTCGCGCGAAGCCTAGGGGAAGCTAGCCGGATCCATATGAGAGAAGGTTAGGCGGATCCGTAGCGTGCACAGCTGGAATAGCAACTTGAGTCTTGATTCCGCTATGCTTAGCCGGAACCAACCCTCGGGTGCTGCGATTTGATCTTAGGTGAAAAGTGTATTTTCCTTTCGAGTATCAGTGCTGGAAATTTCCGCCTAGATGCTTAGGATTTACGCTATTCCTAAGTCACATATAAAGATAAAGCTACTCTAAGAGCACCAAGCCGGATTTTGAAGTAAATTCACCTTGGCGCTCGGGGGCTACATCGATGAAGTTCTCTTTGGAGCAACAAACCGAAAAATTTCCACCTTGAGCTCGGGGGATACATCGAGTCTCCTTGGAGCAAGCCGACTCAACGCTCGGGGCTACATATGGTTATGTCAAGAAAATTTTCAAAGATGGCGAAAATCTGGCTAACTAGTCGGATCCGCACCTATATTTTTGGTAGCCGGATCCGCACCTATATGAAGGAAGCTGGATCCGCACCTCAATTTTTGTTAGCCGGATCCGCACCTATATTTTTGGTAGTCGGATTCGCACCTCAATTTTGGTAGTCGGATCCGCACCTCAATTTTTGGTAGCCAGATCCACACCTATTTTTGGTAGCCGGATCCGCGTCTATATTTTTGGTAGCCGGATCCGCACCTATATGAAGGAAGCCGGATCCGCACCTCAATTTTTGGTAGCCGGATCGGCACCTATATTTTTGGTAGTCGGATCCGCACCTCAATTTTGGTAGTCGGATCCGCACCTATTTTTTGGTAGCCGGATCCGCACCTATATTTTTGGTAGCCGGATCCGCACCTATATGAAGGAAGCCGGATCCGCACCTCAATTTTTGGTAGCCGGATCCGCACCTATATTTTGGTAGTCGGATCCACACCTACATTTTGGTAGTCGGATCCATACCGAAGATTACGTGAAGTGATCGTTGGATGGAATCTCCGAAGAATCTGACCATTGGATCATGAAGTTTCCTACCAATACTTGGTTGGAGATATGAAGTTTGGAGTCCTTCAAGATTCTCTATTATTCGTTCCGACCAAAGAATGAAGATACATACGCAAGCTGAGCTGGACGGAAGAACGGTGAATCTCGGAGAACTTCGGGAGCTACTGTTGTGGATATAGTTCATAGGTATACCATCGACATGGTCCGATTCCAGCAAGCCCGGGTGGCCCATGGATGGTGGTAATGGCATATGGCCCTCCGGGCGGCCCAGTTGCTGTTGATCAAGATGGAAGATGTCCAGCCCAGGAACAAGAAGCCGGATCCCAGCCGGCCTACTGAGGTAGCCGGATCTAAACCGACCTACTGAGGTAGCCAGATCCTTGGAGGCCCATGGAGGTAGCCGGATCCTTGGAGGTCTATGCTAGGAGTCAGATCCGTGAAGGCCCATGAAGGAAGCCGGATCCATGACGACAAGTTAGGCATAGGTGGATCCTTGACGTACACGGCAATGTAATATTCCGTAGTTAGGCAACTTGTATTCCGGGTAGGACTCTCCATAGAACCTTGGATCCGGGCGCCTATATAAGCCGGATCCTGGGAGCCCTTAGGGCAGATCTCGAGCTAGAGACGAGACAACCACAACTCATTGTAACAACGCGAAAGCGCCCAGATAATTCCAGACAAGCAGCAGTAGGCCCTGTCATCGAGCAGGTGTTCCGAAGCTGGGTAAATCGCGTACCACCGTCCCGAGGACACTCCGCCCAATGGCCCCTACTTCTTCTCCCCCTCGTGAGGATCCCTCCTCCGAGGTACCGTCGAATAGGCAACAACAGGCCCCCCCTTTAAGCATTCATCCGCGAGGTGCAAGATCATATGTTGCTTCGGATTAAAGAACCTTGGAGGAAAGATCCTCTCTAGATCGCAAAGCAACACGGGTGCCTCTTTATCCAGCTTCTCAATCACTTTAGTGTCTAACTCCCTAGCACAAATCTGGCGGAAGAAAAAGCTCAACCTCGACAGCACTCGCCAAGTCTGCTCAGGGACATAGCCTCGAATCATCACCGGCATTATCCGCTCAAGCCATATGTGGTAGTCATGACTTTTGAGTCCTTGTACTCGCAACGTTTCCAAGTTCACACTCCTCATCCAGTTGGCTGCGAACCCATCAGGGAAAAACAAGGAGTCCTTCATCCATTGGAAGACCTCCCTTTTGTGGGCCTTTGTGAGGCAGAACGGGGCGTGTGGCTTAGTCCATGTTTTTTTGGCACCATGAGGTGGCTGCATGTTCAACTCCGGCCTATCGCACCACCTTTCTTGATCAATTCGAACCTTTATGTTATCCTTCGTCTTCTCAGTGTCCACAATCGTGCTCCAAATGGCTTCACTGATATTCTTCTCGGTGTGCATTACATCAATGTTATGCGGGAGCTCGAGAAACTCAAAGTAAGGGAGCTTCCATAAGCACGGCTTGTGAGTCCATTGGTGTGTCTCCCCATATCCCAAGAAACCATTTCCATCAGGGCTAGGCTGAAGAGCATCTAACTCGGCCTTGATTTCTGTTCCGATCTTCAGAATTGGCTTCGGGTCACGGACAACACGGCCTTTCTTGAAACTCTTTACATCACTCCTGTATCCATGCCTCCGCTCAAGGAACTGTCAAGCTTCATCAAAGCATGAATACTTGCCTCCCTTGTTTAGCCAGAAGAAAGTCACGACCTGCCTGCACTGTGGGCAAGGCCACTTCCCATGTGTACACCACCCGCAGAACAAATCACGTGCTGGCAGGTCATGCAGGGGACGTGTAGTACCAGACATACATATCGAAGTACTCCTTCTTTGATGCGTCATATGTTCGGATCCCGCGACCTTCCCAGCCACGAACCAAGTCATCCACCAGCGGTTCCAGGTACACATTCATGTTCTTACCCGGGTATTTGGGCCTCGGGATTATCATCGATACAAACATGTTCTCCGATCTCATGCAGACGCCAGGGGGGAGGTTCATGGGAATAACAAACACTGGCCAACAACTGTATACTGCAGCCGACATACCATATGGATTGAACCCATCGGTTGATATCGCAACTGCTACGCTCCTCGGGTCACCTGCTTTCAGTGGAAATTTCTTGACAAAGTTCTTCCATGCACTACCATCCGACGGATGTATCATCTTGTCGGTGTATCTGTTTCCTTCCACGGCCCACCGCATCTGCTGTGCAGTATCCTCGGTCATGAAGAGCTGCTGGATCCTCGGTAGGACTGGAAGATAGCGGAGGATATTCTTGGCAATCGTGGTCTGCCTCTTCTGACCATCACCATTGCGGTCTACCTCAAAGTACCTAGAGGAATTGCATCTGATGCAATAATTTGTGTCAGCATGCTCCTCTCTGAATAGCATGCATCCCTTTGGACAAGCGTGTATCTGCTTAGATGACATCTTAAGGTCACTGAGCAATTTGGTCGAATAGTAGAAGTTTTGTGGCAAGAGGTGCCCTTTCGGCAGAATGCTGCCTACGATGACCAGAAGTTCATCGAACCCATCTCTGCACAAGTTCCTATGGCACTTAAAGGCCATAAGGCAAGCGATGGCATCTAGTTGGGTAACCTCTGTATTTTCATGTAGGGGTTTCTGCGAAGCAAACAAAGCCTCATAATACTCCTTTGTGTTTTCCTCCGGGTCCTCACTTGTCTCCGCATCCTGAGGTGTCTCCGCCTCTACATGAGGGCTTTCAGGCACATTAGCATTAGCCAAGTTTTCTAAGCACCTATCAAAACCAGTGTCATATTCCCCCTAGGTTGAATCTGCCGCACCTCCTTCCTAGCACGTTTCTTTGCCTTTTCTCCATGGTAAGTCCAAATCTTGTAGGACGGTGTGAACCCAAACTTGATCAGGTGCATACTCATAGTTTCCTTGTCCTGTGCCTTTTGGTTACCGCACTTACTACATGGGCACCAAATTGTTATAGGTCTGCTAGGGATGGCAAACGCCCTATCCACAAACTGCTCGGTCTTTTCTCCCCATTCATCAGTATAGTTCCACTGACTGATTCTGCCATCGTACATCCAGCCACGATTATCCATCCTCTAATCAGCACCAAAACAGACAAACATAGCATTTATATATCAAATAGGAAATAAATGCATCATATCTTTATTTTTTTACGCGTGCATCAACCTGAAACTCTACTAGGTGGGCTCCTAGCAGCCGCCGGATCCGTAGATTGAGTACGTTCTCCCAGCTCTACCCCGATCCGAGACAGAATTTCGGCAGAACCTCCCCGCTGCTCTCCCGATACACGTCTTGGCAAAAAGCCGAGAGGGGTGTGCATCCGGAGAACAACGGGGAGGCGCTACCGAAATCCTGTCTCGGATCGGGGTAGAGCAGGGAGAACGTACACAATTACGCATCCGCCGGCTGTCCCGATAAATGCCGTAAGAGTTACGGTTCATAATATGCGAGACCACTAATGCATATTTATCCGCGTAACCCTTACGGTCGGGAAGAGACGCCTAGGTATCGCGACAGACTTGGTGATCTAGACACAAAGAAAAACCTAGGTACATGTAAAGGTGGGAGGGAGATTTATACCCTAGACGCGTGTGAGAATCGCCGAAGAAGTTCCGGGACGCCGCCCCCTGTCAAACACCCCTGCGACGTCGCCCCCCGTGTCCACCTCGAAGCATCACCTGCATAGCGAGAAAAATCAATTAGGGGCTGTTAATAATTACCATGTATGCGCGTATATAGAGTATAATCATAACTCGTAAGCTGTTAATAATTCTAAAAACAAATAATCGGTGTTTATTACCATACTTCGTGTTGAGGCTAGAGTTTGTTGTTTCTTTCAGTCGTGGTGTTTTGATGGAGCAGTAGAAAGCCAATGTTACTTTTGCTGCTTTGTGAATGAGGTAATGCAATGTTACATCTAAGAAGTTTAGTGGTGGAGTGGTGCTATCTATGGAGTTTTGATTGTCCAATTTCGTTCTCCGAACGATCTTGGTCATCCCATAATTTACAACATAGTGAAAACCCTAGATCCAATTTACCGGCACTTCCCGCCCGCCAACCGGCGCTTCCCTTCTATATGCCCATGCATACTCTCGACATTGTCATCGCCTCTTGTGAGCCTCAACAAACTCGACCACATATGCGCGTGGCTGCCCCTTCTCTTGTTTATTTTAACTACTAATTACCATGCATATTATTTTATAACTACCCTAAATACTATAAGTAACATGCAAATTTACAAAAAAAAGGAAAATGGCCACATACCGGGTGGTGGCCGGAGCTTCCGCGGATGGTGGTGGCCGCAGCTCCCACGGCTGGTGGTGGGCGAAGGGGGCGAGCAGCAGCACGGGCGGCGGCGGGCGAGCAGCAGCAGCACGGGCGGCGGGCGGAGGGGGAGAGCAGCAGCAGCACGGGCGGCGGCGGAGGGGCGAGCAGCAGCACGAACAGGCGCTGCGGCGGAGGGGGCGAGCAGCAGCAGCAGGTTCCGAGCTCGGGCGCGCGGCGGCAATGGCGCGGGGCAGCCTCCTGGTGGTGGATGTGGGAGGAGGGGGCCGGATGCGGCGGGCGCTCGCGAGGGCGCGCGGCGGGAGGAGGAGCGAGGGAGCTCGGCGGCGGCGGGGGGGTACTGAGGAGGGCGGGGCAGCGGACTGCGTCGGCGGCGCTCGCGTGAGGAGGAGATCGAGGTGGGAGGAGAGGTGGGCGCGGGCACGTGGAAGGGATCTGGTGGCCAGTACCTGGTCGGGTCGACCAGATAGGGTTGCGTGCGACTAGTCTTCGCAGTGCGGCATGTCTTTGCCGTGCGCAAAGACACTTTGCCGTGCGGCAGGACTTTGCCGTGCGCCAACGCCTCTTTGCCGTGCGGCAGGGCTTTGCCATGCGGCAATGCCTCTTTGCCGTGCGCCTCTCACCTTTGCCGTGCGCTAGTGCATGGCAATGTTACATTTCTTTTAACTTTTACCATTTTAATTGTCATGAACATTTTGTTTTATTTCAAATTGAATTAAACATGTTTTATCAACATGAATATTATTTAATAATGTTCTTACCATGCTTTGTAAATACTATAGGGGTGGAAACTCGATCGCAGAAATCTAGCGGGGTAGACCCTGCGGGTCACACATACCGCCTTTTTCGGGGTGTTGGCCGCCAGAGCACCGAAATCCCACCAAATCTTGCATGTCATCCCTAACCCTAACCCTAAACCTATACATATACCTAACCATAAATCCTTACCTTGACCATAAACCCTAGCCCTAGCTACCCCCTAAACCCTAGCCCTAACCCTACACCTAACCCTAACCAGTAGATCAGGCACACCTCGATCGTGTGATAATGGCTCTAGCTGCGGGTATATGTGCCAAAGGGTCCCAATCTTGGTTCTCAATGTGTATATGTCCTAAACAAACCTAAAAGAATGAAAAAGTACTTTGGTGCACCCTCGCGCGGAGAAATCTAGGGGGTAGACCCGCCGGGGCACACATACCGCTATTTTGGGGGGGAAGAGGGGAGAACGACCGCCGGAGCACCGGAATCCCACCAAATCTTGCATGTGGACCTATGATATGTGGACTACCTTGTTGAAGACAACGCGATGGATGATATCTGCTTATCTCACCGGCATTGGATGGGAACCTTGGTATCCCCACTTTTGAAGATTGTCTTGAAGAACAAGTTACCGAGAAGGGTGGCTCATGAGATAATGGCCCTAACCCTAAACCCTAACCCTAACGAGTAGATCAAGGAAGTTCTTCTTGGAATAATGTGCCTAAGTGGTGCCGTCAGCGCATGTGGACTACCTTGTTGAAGACAACTCATTGGATGATATCTGCTTATCTCACCGGCATTGGATGGGAACCTTGGTATGCCCACTTTTGAAGATTGTCTTGAAGAACAAGTTACCGAGAAGGGTGGCTCATGAGATAATGGCCCTAACCCTAAACCCTAACCCTAACGAGTAGATCAAGGCGAGTTCTTCTTGGAATAATGTGCCTAAGTGGTGCCGTCGAGCGCATGTGGACTACCTTGTTGAAGACAACGCGATGGATGATATCTCGCTTATCTCACCGGCATTGGATGGGAACCTTGGTATGCCCACTTTTGAAGACTGTCTTGAAGAACAAGTTACCGAGAAGGGTGGCTCATGAGATAATGGCCCTAACCTTAAACCCTAACCCTAACGAGTAGATCAAGGCAGTTCTTCTTGGAATAATGTGCCTAAGTGGTGCCGTCGGGGCATGTGGACTACCTTGTTGAAGACAACGCGATGGATGATATCTGCTTATCTCACCGGCATTGGATGGGAACCTTGGTATGCCCACTTTTGAAGATTGTCTTGAAGAACAAGTTACCGAGAAGGGTGGCTCATGTGATAATGGCCCTAACCCTATACCCTAACCCTAAACCCTAACCCTAACTCTAACGAGTAGATCAAGGCAGTTCTTCTTGGAATAATGTGCCTAAGTGGTGCCATCAGCACATGTGGACTACCTTGTTGAAGACAACGCAATGGATGATATCTGCTTATCTCACCGGCATTGGATGGGAACCTTGGTATGCCCACTTTTGAAGATTGTCTTGAAGAACAAGTTACCGAGAAGGGTGGCTCATGCGATAATGGCCCTAACCCTAAACCCTAACCCTAACGAGTAGATCAAGGCAGTTCTTCTTGGAATAATGTGCCTAAGTGGTGCCGTCAGCGCTTGTGGTCTACCTTGTTGAAGACAATGCGATGGATGATATCTGCTTATCTCACCGGCATTGGATGGGAACCTTGGTATCCCCACTTTTGAAGACTGTCTTGAAGAACAAGTTACCGAGAAGGGTGGCTCATGAGATAATGGCCCTAACACTAAACCCTAACCCTAATGAGTAGATCAAGGCAGTTCTTCTTGGAATAATGTGCCTAAGTGGTGCCGTCAGCGCATGTGGACTACCTTGTTGAAGACAACGCGATGGATGATATCTGCTTGTCTCACTGGCATTGGATGGGAACCTTGGTATCCCCACTTTTGAAGACTGTCTTGAAGAACAAGTTACCGAGAAGGGTGGCTCATGAGATAATGGCCCTAACCCTAAACCCTAACCCTAACGAGTAGATCAAGGCAGTTCTTCTTGGAATAATGTGCCTAAGTGGTGCCGTCAGCGCATGTGGACTACCTTGTTGAAGACAACGCGATGGATGATATCTGCTTATCTCACCGGCATTGGATGGGAACCTTGGTATCCCCACTTTTGAAGACTGTCTTGAAGAACAAGTTACTGTCAAAACCCGGATTTTTAAGTCCAGATGCCTATTATGCCATACATCGCAATCCCAGGAATATTGTTTTTGCGAGACATAATAGATTGATATCACAGAACATCATTCATTACAAACCATAATCGTCTTACAACCAGGGATGGCATGGCCATGGCATGATCCTCTATGCATTGTCTTTGGGCTAGGAGGGTACTGCAGTCCTTGCTGAGGTGAGGCCAAGCTATTTGACATGGTGGGCAAGGCTAGGGAGGGGTAGAGCATGCACATTTGATCTTGTCCAAAATGTGTGACATATGCCATGACATGGGGGAGTCCTTGTGCTAGGGTGAGCATGGCTAGGCAATGTGATGTCATTGGGAGTTGTTGGAGTACCATGTCTACTATAGCTGAGCACAAGAGAGAGGAAGTGAGGTGGTGAATAGTGGTAGGAATAGTGGTTGTACTTTTAATTCAAACTATGTGATCACCATATGTGAGATGCAATGGTCACATTTGTGTTTGAATTTGGCCAAATTTCTTCATAGGAGTGTTCTAAATAATGTTTGGCATCTCTTGGTGGCATTGGTTTGCAAAATGGGGTAGGTTTGGTGAAACTCAAATTTGAGTTGATCTTAAGTATGATTCAAAGTTGCCACTTTGGATGCAATTTATAAGAATTTGAAAATACTTCAGCAAGGTTGGGAAGCTCCAAAGTGATCACCTTGATGAGCTCTTGGATGAGGAGAAAAGAGTTGAGAAGGTTTAGTTTAGAAATTTCTTAATACAGGGGCTCAAAGTAGGCATCATGTTAAAAAAAGTCACAAGTGACCATTATCACATGTGCTAGGGTTTTTCATGTTCTTTCTTTTTCTTTGATTTTCTTTGACCCAAAATGTATTCTTTTGGGTTGCTTGAGTGTTAGGTTGAGCTTATTGAGGGTTTCAACCATTTAGGTAAAGTATATAGGGCATAGACCTATATTTGCAAATATGGCTTTATGCCCATATATGCCTCTCTTTTTATTTTGTTTTATTTTCTTGGGTTCTCTTTGAATGAGAAGAAGGGTAGGGTTTAGGGTTTAGAAACAGGTTCAACACTTCAAACAAACAAGTCATGGCAAAAATCACCATACATGCATTAACACTATGCAACATACTTAAAGTTTTTTTTTGTTGGCTCCAAATTTTGAATAAAGGAAATTCATTTTCTTCTTTGTTTTGAAATTTTGGGGTGTTACAGTTACCGAGAAGGGTGGCTCATGAGATAATGGCCCTAGCCCTAAACCCTAACCCTAACGAGTAGATCAAGGCAGTTCTTCTTGGAATAATGTGCCTAAGTGGTGCCGTCAGCGCATGCGGACTACCTTGTTGAAGACAACGCGATGGATGATATCTGCTTATCTCACCAGCATTGGATGGGAACCTTGGTATCCCCACTTTTGAAGGCTTGTCTTGAAGAACAAGTTCCGAGAAGGGTGGATCATGAGATAATGGCCCTAACCCTAAACCCTAACCCTAACGAGTAGATCAAGGCAGTTCTTCTTGGAATAATGTGCCTAAGTGGTGCCGTCAGCGCATGTGGACTACCTTGTTGAAGACAACGCGATGGATGATATCTGCTTATCTCACCGGCATTGGATGGGAACCTTGGTATGCCCACTTTTGAAGACTGTCTTGAAGAACAAGTTACCGAGAAGGGTGGCTCATGAGATAATGGCCCTAACCTTAAACCCTAACCCTAACGAGTAGATCAAGGCAGTTCTTCTTGGAATAATGTGCCTAAGTGGTGCCGTCAGCGCATGTGGACTACCTTGTTGAAGACAACGCGATGGATGATATCTGCTTATCTCACCGGCATTGGATGGGAACCTTGCTATGCCCACTTTTGAAGATTGTCTTGAAGAACAAGTTACCGAGAAGGGTGGCTCATGAGATAATGGCCCTAACCCTAAACCCTAACCCTAACGAGTAGATCAAGGCAGTTCTTCTTGGAATAATGTGCCTAAGTGGTGCCGTCAGCGCATGTGGACTACCTTGTTGAAGACAACGCGATGGATGATATCACGCTTATCTCACCGGCATTGGATGGGAACCTTGGTATCCCCACTTTTGAAGACTGTCTTGAAGAACAAGTTACCGAGAAGGGTGGCTCATGAGATAATGGCCCTAACCCTAACGAGTAGATGAAGGCAGTTCTTCTTGGAATAATGTGCCTAAGTGGTGCCTTCAGCGCATGTGGACTACCTTGTTGAAGACAACGCGATGGATGATATCTGCTTATCTCACCGGCATTGGATGGGAACCTTGGTATCCCCACTTTTGAAGACTGTCTTGAAGAACAAGTTACCGAGAAGGGTGGCTCATGAGATAATGGCCCTAACCCTAAACCCTAACCCTAACGAGTAGATCATGGCAGTTCTTTTTGGAATAATGTGCCTAAGTGGTGCCGTCAGCGCATGTGGACTACCTTGTTGAAGACAACACGATGGATGATATCTGCTTATCTCACCGGCATTGGATGGGAACCTTGGTATCCCCACTTTTGAAGATTGTCTTGAAGAACAAGTTACCGAGAAGGGTGGCTCATGAGATAATGGCCCTAACCCTAAACCCTAACCCTAACGAGTAGATCAAGGCAGTTCTTCTTGGAATAATGTGCCTAAGTGGTGCCGTCGGCACATGTGGACTACCTTGTTGAAGACAACGTGATGGATGATATCTGCTTATCTCACCGGCATTGGATGGGAACCTTGGTATCCCCACTTTTGAAGACTGTCTTGAAGAACAAGTTACCGAGAACGGTGGCTCGTGAGATAATGGCCCTAACCCTAAACCCTAACCCTAACGAGTAGATCAAGGCAGTTCTTCTTGGAATAATGTGCCTAAGTGGTGCCGTCAGCGCATGTGGACTACCTTGTTGAAGACAACGCGATGGATGATATCTGCTTATCTCACCGGCATTGGATGGGAACCTTGGTATCCCCACTTTTGAAGACTGTCTTGAAGAACAAGTTACCGAGAAGGGTGGCTCATGAGATAATGGTCCTAACCCTAAACCCTAACCCTAACGAGTAGATCAAGGCAGTTCTTCTTGGAATAATGTGCCTAAGTGGTGCCGTCAGCGCATGTGGACTATATGTGGGGGGGGGGGGAGGAGGGGGACGACCGCCGGAGCACCGGAACCCTGATATATGTGGGGGGATGAACATGGAGAGTAATTTTGTATTGCACATTGTCTTAAGTAACACTAATAAATAGTCATCAAAAAGTAAAACTAATTAAAAAAATAAATATAAGTATTAGATGAAATAAAATAGAAAGAAAAACAAATGAAATGTATGATGGCGCACGGCAAAGAAAGGATCACACGGCAAAGGTGCCTTTGCCGTGCAAGTTGTCTGGTCACACGGCAAAGGATGCGCCACGGCAACGTCCAGAGCCTTTGCCGTGCATCATTTCTTTGCCGTGCGGCTTGTAGGGTCTTTGCCGTCATCGTTTCTTTGCCGTGCGCTTTGGTTGGGCTTTGCCGTGCATATGTTCTTTGCCGTGCGCCGCTGCTGACTTTGCCGTGCACGGATTCTTTGCCGTGCGCTCCTCTCATACTTTGCCGTGCGGTTCGTCTTTGCCGTGCGTGCTACTTTCTACGCACGGCAAAGATTTCTTTGCGGTGCAGCGGCGCACGGCAATGTTTGGCTGCACGGCAATGCCGTTTTTTCCCGTAGTGAGGGTAGCGATGCCAAGGTAGGGAGACCGCTTGTGTCGTGGCAAGCATGAAAATGATGCCACCAGCCAACCAGCCTCACTCTTTGTGGCCCTCTGGGCTCCATGCTTGTGGCACCAAGCACTAGCGCGAGCTTCCTTGACATAGAGAATCGTGATGACGGCCTCCCGCCGCGACTACCTGGTAAATTAGAATCTAATTGTAAACCTAGAGGACAAGAACAACACTGCTATCAATGGGCGGATGATGGCAATGTTTTACCGAGCTCTCATTAAACTAGAACTCTAGGAGGTTTACTTGGCAGGTTGATGGTACACATGGTCAAATGAGCAAGACACACGAGACAATCGAAAGAATTGATCGAAATGTTCTATACGGACCGGGGTAAGCTCTTTTCGGACAGTTTTCTTTGAGCCCTTAGCGCTCAGCTCGATAGTTTCTGGTCATTGTCTGCTGACATTCGAACAAGAGGCTGCTTCCATTCTGAAGCTTTCTAGATCTAGGCAGATGGTTCTATGGAAGAAGTGGAGGCAAGGTGGAATTGGTAACCCAGTGCAAAAACATGCTTCAAGGTACGTGAATTGGAATTTTATGATAATTTGAATTTTCGGTACGTTCTTTAGAAGGATGAAGAGAGTTAGTACACATAGGCACCGTGATTCATATTATGATGCTTTCAAATTCTTGATCATAAATGGATGCATGGTTGCAACTAATCATATGTTGGCGTCGTAGAATTTTCGTCACTAGCTGATATATTTCTTATAGCACTTCATGCGATTTTAAGATACCAACTAATTTTTATTGTTAGAGAATTAACTAAGAATGTTTGTCGTCGTAGAACCCAAATAATAATTCAGTATTGATTTGAAGACATTGTGCAATAGGTTAGCTTGCCTCTATGATACATAGGGAGAAGTTCATCGATCCACACAAAAGAATAATCACATTTTTTGGATAAACAATAATCACATATATTTACATGAAAGGATTGGTGCATGTTCTAACTTAGTGATCAGCATAATGGGTTTCTAACGTATAGAACTGCATTATTTGGATGAGACAATTTAGTGTACTGATATGAATGCTTGCTCTCTGTCTCCAACCTACCGTACTTATGTCCTAGCGAGTTTTGCGATCTATCATATCTGATGCCTTGTAAGGATCTCAATCATTTTCCCATATAAAATATCAAGGTTTTCCGCCCACACCCTAGATATGCGATTTCTCTGGCTCTAGATTATTTTCTCCCGTCTCATCATTTTACTTCGTTGCTCATAACTTACAGGGTAGCCATGGAAGGCATTGGGAACCTTACAATAACATGTGCTATGTCTGGCATGAAATGGGATGCCCATAGCGTTCGAAGGATAAACGATGAAAGGGACTAGTTCACTGTGTGTTACTGTTTCTCCTCCATCCTAAGTGTGGGGACAACGCAGAAATTCAGTAGGAAATCAGCCCACCCAGCGCCTACGCTTCCCCTTTTTTTCTCAAAGAAAGAAGCTCGAGGAGGAGAAAGTGGAATCTCTAGCAATATGTTATAAGTTGTCACCTACAAATCCTTTATTGGTACACGCAGAGTGGGCCTCACAATAAATAGCAGAAAATAAAACTAAAAATAAATATGTCGCGAGGGCCTCTTTTTTTTTTTGAGAAACACAGTACAAACGCAGACGCTCACATACACGCGCATACACTCACCCCTATGAACGCACACACACACACACCCTACCCCTATGAGCACCTCCGGAAGACTGAGCCGGTGGATTGGATTTTTGAAATTGACGAAGTCACCATAGGCGCCTCGCTGTCGACGGGAACGTCGCCTCCCACTGAATGAATATTCCGCCTTTATGAGACACACAGATGTCAAACCTGGGGTTTGAACTCTGGTGGGCTGGGGGTACAACCACCCTCCTAACCACCCAACCTCAGGTTGGTTCTCTGTCGCGAGGGCCTCTAACTCTAACGTGGCAGTCGGCATACACCTTTCCGCCTTCAGAGTTCCTTCAATTTGTGAAACTGCAAGGTCACGTGACAGGAATCTATGCCGACAACTATGGTTTTGCTGACGGACACGCTCAGCATAATGGCATGTATGCCGATGTTCTGTGCTAGAAAACTACTGCATACCCACCTGTATGCTGACGGTCATTTTGGAACGCTCGGCGTGTCAGCATGTATGCTATCGACCCCTATATTGTGCCACTTGTCTGTGTTTTAAACAGAGCATGAATCCAATTTTTGTAGCCACATGATACGTACCTGAATAAGTGGCTATTGATCAGATTGATTTTTCCGAAAACTCCTACCGTTGTAAATGCCGAGGGCCTCTAACGTGGTCATCGGTATACACCTACTGCCATCAGGCTTCCGCAGTCTGACTGAACTGCAGGCCACGTGGCAGGAATCTATGCCGACGGCTATAGTTTTTCTGACGGGCATCATGTATGCTGACGGCTATCTTGGAGTGCTCGGCATGTCGACTTGTATGACGGCGGACCTATATCATGCCAGGTGTGTATGTTTTAAACAAAGAGTGAAGAATTCAATTTTTATTGCCTCATGATACATGATACGTAAGTGGATAACTGGATATTAATTAGATTAATTTTCTAGAAATTCCTACAATAGGGGTATTAGTTTTGTATATTTGGCCACTCTAAATTTCGATTAAAATCTAGGTATTTTTATTGCTGAATTATTACCAAACAATTAGTTCGGATAGAATCCAAACCAAAAGCCAATTCTAACGTTTCCTTTCATGTGCGGTACACGTGTTGATTTTCTTTTGGCCGGACACACGTGACGGTGTTTGTACATATACCGTTTCTAGTCTGTTCTTTTTATTTTTCTTTCCTAGGGAGGGTGTCACCTACATGTCAAAGCCTATGTCCATAGATTATATGCATGTATATGCTACATAATTTTGTTCAATCTTGTCTAAAATATGTCACTGTAAGTTTCAGCGAGACTAAGAATTTAACCTTTTTAGACAGAAGGCTCGAAATTAGCCGACTTTAAATTAACGAAGATATCAACCGGCCAGAAGTTACACCAAGAATTACAATATACACAAAACGCAAACCAAAAACTAACAACAAAAGACAACACAAGGAACGCCCCTAAGCGCCAGGTTGAGGGAGCCTTGTCTTCTGTTGCACCGGAGCGAGCACGTCCTAGTCCACGCCGACAAACCTCCTACGCACCAACACCACGGCTCAAAGGAGACTCGACGACGGGCCAGCAGCCTAACAGAACTTGATGATGCAAAGGGGAGGGGGTCTTGCAGCGACACCTCCAAGAAGGTGCATGGCGCACAAGTGCGTCATCGTTGTCGGTAGAGACCGAGGTCCTCCAAAACTTTCACTCAGACCCCGGACCACCACCCCCAAGCTCGGGTTAGGTCCAGACCAGAAACACAACATCTTCCAGTGGCATTGGCATACGCACACCGGCCGAAACTACGATCATACCACTAGTAACATATGGGGTCTTCAATGACGGTATGATACTGACGATTGAGAAATCCATCAGCGATTGCCTTTTTCTATGACGATAGGGCGTTTTCGCGTCACAGATGGCGATTTGGGCCGCTCGGCCTGAAAAATTAGTGACGGGCGAGGTCTAAACGTCAACGAATGTGCAGAAATGAGCGTCGCGGGTGGTGGGCGGCCCGAACCGCGGAGTCAGCAGGGGGGCGTCACAACAACTGGGCTTCGGCCCGGTGGACACACCTGACCCACACTCTGCACGCTTCTATTCACGTACTTTTTTGTCTGCCCGCACAATAGTCCAAGGACTACAGCACTGTGACCCATATTTGTAAGGGGAGATAACCACTGTCTGTATACATGTACCTGGCTGCAACACTCGGGCCCGCATGTCAGGTACCGACACGACCCACCTGCGTGGGGCCGACCGTTCCGACAGCCTCCCAGCATGCGAAGTGGACCAGAACTGTCAGTACCACCAACATGGGTTCCACATGTCAGTTGCCATACCAAATTTTTTTGGGCACGTGCGAAGACAAGTGTCTGCCTGCCTTCTATTCTGGACGCATGGCCCCGCAGGTCAGAGCCTGCTAGGACCCTTCTCGGAGAGTTTTGGTGGGTCCGGCATGCCAGAGATCTGTGGGGCCCGCATGTCAGAGCCTGGTGGGACCCATGTATGACCTTTTTAGTGGGTTCGGCATGCCAGAGATCTGTGGGGTCCGCATGTCATAGCCTGGTGGGTCCCAGCATGCCTGAGCTTGGTGGGCCCAACATGCCAGAGTGTGGACCCAATATGTCAGAACTTGTGGGGCCGTATTTCAGAGCTTGGTGGGTCCCTGGTTCCACCCACGTCGGGCCCACATGTAACCGTGCGACCTACTGGATTCACTAGGTGTCCCACCTGCCAGCTACGCGTCGTGGTGTCCTTGGGCCAAATTGACTGACTAAAGGCCCAAGGCCAATTTATTCAGGTCGAAACAAGACACGCTGAGGAAATTACCGGGTCAAAAGCCAATTTATTCAGGTCGAAACAAGAGACGCAGAGGAAATTACTGGCCTAAATTACTTGGCCCAATTTCAATTTATTCAGGTTGAAACAAGACACGCAGAGGAAATTACTGGGCCTAGGGCCAATTTATTCAGGTTAAAAGAAGACAACGCTGAGTTAATTACTAGCCCTAAATTACTGGGCCCAAGGCTAATTTATTTAGGTTGAAACAAAACACACAGAGCAACCCAGATTATATTCAAAGCCAAATAACGGCCCAATGCCTTATCCTGGAATCGCATCCCTCGGTAACATTGATACAACAAAAGCAGGTCTCTGATTAAAAAAAATATTCCTAGTAGCATCACGCGTAGGGCTTTGTATGACACTTGCCAAACTTGACGGGAAAAAAACTTGCAGAATCACCCATACCGTCAGTCCGACGGATAGCCATCATAGTAATCATAGTACGTGAAACCTAGCTCGCCATAAGGCTACACCCTCTGTAGTTCAGATAACTCGATGGTTCTGCAATACTCGGCCAATATCTCGTCAAGACGGAAAGGGCCTACATGTTTCTCCAGGAACCTACTCCATAGCCAGGAACATATTCCGGCTCCTCTTGCCACGAGATACCCCCGTCATCATAAGCTCTAATCTCGGATAAATCCGCGTAGTAGATGTTGCCGGATTGGATAGTGTGGACCTTGCTGGTGTCAACGGAGATGCACCTGTTCCGGCTGACGAAGATGGAGTGGCTGCCAATGCTTCTGATCGGCTCTAGGACACGCATTTTGGTGTCCACCCGGTATACAACAGGTTCGTCATTGTAAACCCGCCCGCTCAACACATACAACAGCTCCCCCTCAGACTCCACAAGGTAACACAAATTGTCTAGGTATTGGCCGGGCAGAGTTGGTCCAGAAATGCTGGCGCTCATCCTCAGAGTCCTTGCTGAGCATAGCAATTGAGTTCCTTTATCGGCGGCGTAAGTCATGCTTGAAATGATGGAGCCATATTTATCTGTTGTGAATATATCGCCTGCATAGTAGGTGATGCTGTGGAGAACTCCAAAGCAACTTGCCGCCCTGTACAATGCTTCTCCAAAGCCTAATGCGGAGGGCCCTTCCTCGGTGCTCTGATCAGCCCACCGCAAGGTCTGATACGAACACCATGAGCGAGGACGTCATCACGATGACGGAGGACAACTCTTCCGCTGATATTTGTGCCTTGCGGCGTACAATGCAACCAGTTAAGGGGTTAAGCACCCGAGTCTTGTACGGCTGCACTCTCTACCCTAGCACAACGAAGCCGCCTGTTGTGGCGATAAAAAATACCTACTTAGAGGTGAGAATTGGAGCTTTAATCGAAGAAAAATATCGATAACGGAAAATATATACTGAAATGAACATGATTAGTTCTTAAGAGGAGAAGCAAAGAAAAACTTAAGGTAACACAGGACCGGCAATAATTAACTCAATAAACTGAAGTCGTGCGGATGCAAATTAAACTATATATGTGAAACTGTTGCATATGGCGAAGAATCACCTGCGGATGATACCGGAGATCTTCTTCCGCAGGCAGCGGCCAGTGATCAGATTCAACAATGTGATACCACCCTCGCCCACGTCAGAAAGGGAGTGCTCAAGAATTATCCACTTCATAGGCTTAAATTCGGGCGCTCGTGTGGTGCGGCGCCAGCAACCGCATACTGCACGGAAAGAGGTGTAGTAATCGAGGTCGTCCGTGGACAAGAAGATGTCGCCGATCTTCTTGAGGAGGTCGTTGGGGAGATCGCGCCAATCCACATCATTACCCATACCTTGGAGATGGCCGGCCATGGCTGTACGTGGGTTTTCTTATTCACTCGATCGGTGAATGGAGAGTCGTGGTGGAAATGCTTCCCGAGGAACTGCTTAATAAAGGGACCTTGGAAAGTTGAACCGTTGAAGTAGTGTGAAAGTGGAAAGTTGAACCGCTGAAGTAGTGTGAAAGCGTCTGTAGCAACCGAACTGGCTTAATATTTTTATGTTATCCAGATGTTCCGTGTGCCACAGAGTTCAACAATTCCTGAGGCAACATTATCTCCTACAAACGATCTGCAAAGAACTACGAATATTCAGAGATAACAGAAAACTGCAGTACTAAGTACTAACTACATGTCAATCTGTCATCGCATCCCTGTTGGCTTCCTCTCCTCTCTTTCTCTAAACACGCATAACAAATTAGAGCTCCTACGCGATGATGTCCTAAGAGGACGACGCTCGACCAGAGCTTCTACGCGCCGCTGGCGAGGACGACGCCGCTCGGCCAGAGCTCCTAGCTACGCAAAGCTGGCGAGGACGCCGCTCGGCCAGACCTCCCACCCCGACGGTGCAATCCTCCCGGCGCTGGCTAGCTAGTTTATACCCCCTCCCCTAAACACCATACCTTGGGCCAGCGGGCAAGTCAACGACGGCAACCTCGCGGTCGTATTCCAAGTTCCAACGTCTTTGGATGGAGTGCCGGAGCATCTGAACTCGGTCAGTAATTAATTTCGACACTGTCGCGTGGGCAATGGATTCAGATTTAAAGAGTTATTTATCGGTTGGGTCCTCCGCCGTCCGATTGTATCGTGATTGGTGCATAAGAGTTGCAAGTTTGAACGCATGCAACTGAGCTTTTTCAACCGAAGTTGGGAAAGGAATTAAGAAAAAGCTCTGTATATCTCATATTTTGTTGACTAAATTAATGTTCAAAGTTTTTCTGCACGTGTGTATTACTATTTAAACCTGTATGGACACAGTATTTTTCGGTTGCCATCTACAAGTATAAAATACAGTATTAAATATCACGTTGGAGTTTGGAGAATGTATTTCTCCACACCTCTCTATCCAAAAATAAAATCCTTGCGGGCTTACATAGTGCAGATGGTGTGCATGGCAGCCGTCCAAATCAGACCATGCATGCATCTTTGCAAATGATTCAGAGACTAGAGATTCCCCTTTTCGAAAAAAAATTCCACGAAGACACAAAACTACTGTTATCACCGCTTTTCAAGCCTGATGGTATTCCTTTCTCAATTGAAAACACACAGCATAATTACCAGTAAGATCAATGCACCTGTAAGATCAATTCAACTGTACGAAAACTTAACTAAGATCAGCTCACCAGAAAAAGACTACCAATTACCTTCACCCCATTAAATCACATGTTAACTACTTAAGACAAAGGGTAGCTTGTCGTGAGTACTATACACGCTTCAGCACATTTTGACATGGCGGTACCAGCTTAAGGATTGAAGGTTCCACCAGCTGGAAGATTAGAGAGTAGATGATCATGGAATACCTTCCATTGCTGCACAAGTCTGTTCCAATCAGCATTGCTAATCGAGCTGGTGGGGCTTACTTTTGGCATGGCGGTACCACTTTCAGGATTAAAGTTACCAGCAGCTGCAAGGCCATAAAGTAGCTAACCATGCTCTAGGGATGAACTCCAGTGCTCCAAGAGTTTGTTCCAGTCAGCATTGCTCATAGAGCGGATAGGGCTTTCCTTCAGCAGGGTAGTACCACCTTCAGGAATAACGGTTCCACTGGCTGGAAGGCCTGATTGTAGCTGACCATGAGATGCCTTCTAGTGCTGCACAAGTGCGTTCCAGTCAACACTGCTGATCGACCTGATGGGATTTTCACTGAGCAGATGTTCACTAAACCGTTGTCTTCTGAGTTTGTATCGACGTACTAGAAGGGCTCTTTGAAGTGACATTCTAGAGGCTACTTGTACTGCGGATGATTTTTGCCTACATAAACACTTGCCTAATGACATGAGATAACATGCATAAGAATGGCAATCTCTGAAAATTAAAAGCTTTATATAAACATTGATGGAGCCAAATGGAGGTAATAAGAACTTACCGCAACTCTGGTGCAGTATTCTAAGAGGAGCCCGGTGTCTTTCTTGTATCTCTTTAAATTTGAACGCGGAGGCAATTCGTTGGCAAACTTTGGGGTGATTTCACCCACAATTCTTCTGTTACTTGTTGCATGTCAATCAACTGATCCAAATGCTAAGCCTCCACTAGGTCTGATATATATACGTCTAACACAGGGCGCCAGGACTGGCAATGATCTTTCTGGGCCTGGCTGGAGCGTGTTTACATCTGGAGGTGTCTGATTAGTTCCCTAGTAAGAATAACAACATGTATCAATCAAAAGAGCACGGTGGAAGTTAATTTTCGTTTGCAAACAACTATAAATCTGCGAATATATCTCGCAATAAGAAATGTGTCAAGAACTTATTTTGCACAATATGTTTAGAACCTCTTAAAAACATTGAGGAAAGCCTCACAACTGCAAGCACAGTATCATCAGTACAATGAAGAGGTAGAAGGCCCAATAGTATTAATTAAGCAGCATAAAAAGTGTTAGAATTAGAGTTGGTTTCAGAAAACTGGATGCAGTAAGACCTGGTTTCAGAAATAGAAGAGATAGAAGGCCCAATAGTATTAAGCAGTAGAAAACTGGATGCAGTAAGACTTGGTTTAAGAAATGGAACTGGGGCTTTGCCCTTTTCTTCTAAAAACAATTAATAGTATTCGTCTTTTCAACACTCGCTGGTAGCCTAATCATCAGGCAAAGTGTGATCTAGGGATTGAGGCCTCATAGGCAAGCACCACAACCAGGAGTATGAACAGAAGGCACTAAAGCAAGCAGCTTCGCAAGAGCCTGCTACAATAATAGCGGAATTGCAATGGGGATCATGGGGACAGGTAGAACCGATCAAATCACACACTGGTTACACCTATCCCCATGAATGCCAATACTACTTGCAGCAGCGTGTTCATACTCATCGGAAATAATGAGCTACAAATTAAGGACCTTCAGACTTCAACCTGATCGACCAAGGATAATTTTCTTGGCCTCAGACATCATCGGCCAAACGATCTCTTCCAAGAGAGAACAAAGCAGAGCCCAAATCAAAGTTCATGTCATCGTAATGCAGAAATGCGGGGTCTCTACCAACAAAGCTACATCTACATTAAGCCACTTTCTAAGCAACTGTGTTAATGATCTAAACAGCTCAACTTAACCTATCAGATCCTACTACTTACAGCCATGATGCCGCTGACGAGGTGGCCGGAGCACCGGGGCGATGTGTCCGGTGAATAGGATGATGAAGTACGGTGGTGGTGGATGTGACCGGAGGCAGATTTAGGGTTCGTCGAATTGGGGAAAACTGGATGTGTAAGGTGAATAGGATGATGAAGTGCTTGTTGTGTCGGCATTTTGTATGCAGTTCCTTGAATACCCTTTCACACTCGCTGTGTTCAGGCATAACAGTTAATAAAACCAACGGGTAGAAAGGACATTTCTCGTTTGCCTGATATCCGAAAAACTAGGGGACATTTTGGCTATTGAAAATTCCCGCGTGCGCCAATTTAGGATCCAAATTTTTGGACAATTTAGACAGGTGGGTCCGCAATATGCGGGTCCTTCGGTCCACCTCGTCTCCTTCTCTTCGCTACCCCCATTTGACTACAAATTTGGTCAACAAAATATAAGATACATGCCACAAAATTATACCATTGGATTCATATTCAAAATAAGTTATAAATAGAATATTTTTTGTGATATATACATCATATTTTGTTGACCGAATTAGTAGTTGATGTTTTTTTAAATATGATACCCTGTAAACCGGTATGGACTGTGGAGGGAGTAGAGTGGGAGCGGTCACTACCAGGTTGCATTATTACTCACTCTGATTCATATTACTTGACATTAATATAGATGTATCTAGACTCATTTAAATTATAGATACATCCATTTTAGTTGCAAATAATGGATATGAAGGAGTACTACAAACAGTTTGGAACATATCTGAAACATCTAGACAGCAAAATTATAAACAAGACTCAGTAAAAAAAATAGCACTGGAATAGTAGAGTAATTTGCAGCAAACTGACAGTTTTTTTCAACTAATCAAAGTAACTACAGCTACATGTGCTTACATATGCGAATGTAGAGACGCAGCTGCTTGGACGATCCATCACCGACAAGGTATGGCCCCGGCACCGCGAGGAACGAAGTAAGCTCCTCAACCGGGACGGCGCCCGGCGACGCGCTGCTAGAAGCATCGGCAGCCATCCTCACGACATCACGCTTGCGGTCCGCTTTCGAGGACGGCGGCGGGCCACGCGCCCACATCTTCACCCTGTACAGCGGCCACGCGGATGTGCCCACACTGCCGCGCACCAAAGACACGATAGTGGCCGAGCCGTGCACGCCGATGTTCAGGACGAACAGTGAGCCATCCTCCCCTTGGATGATGATACGCCTGAACGGCGAACCCGTGCGCGTCATGGGCACTCGGAACTCTCTCGACATGTCATACTCTATCCTGTGCACCTGAATCGAGTGGGCCTCTGCGAGGTGGACGACGAGCGCTGACGTCGGGGCGGCGAAGTCGCAGCCCGGCTCCGTGCAGGTGCACCGGCCGTGCGGGCACGTGATTTGGTGGCTGATGGAGTCGTGGTAGCTGATGACGACCCCGCAGCCGTCGTCGGAGAACATGACCTGCGCCGTTCCAGCGATGTTGTACGCGATGATGTCCAAATTCCTCTCGTTTATTTCCACGGTGTCGCCCATCAGCAGCTCGTGGTTGAAGACGAAGCCGTGTTGCTCTGCTTCTGGCACCGTTTTCTGGGAAGCTCGCCGACGGTCGACGGCGGCAGGCCTGATACCACCCTGCAACTGTATAGATCAAAGTACGTGGAATAACAGTTTAGCACAAGTGAAACCAGCAACTAATTAACAAGAATAAAAATGAGCAATGGAATCTGGGAGGAAAAGAGAGCGACCTTGTACAATGAACCTAGGAGAAATCGATGGAGTCTCGGAGCAAAAGCAAGTGACATTTAAAACCCGTGGGTGGCCTGGGTGGGGTAGCATGGGTGCGGGAATGAAACAGACGTTCTCCACCCTTCTTTCTCGATTGGACGTTCGAGATTGACTCATATTTGAGCTAAAAAATAAAAACTGCTCACAAAAAATGAAAAATTACAGAAAATCAAAAATGTTTCTTTGCATATTATGCGAATTTTTCGTACCATTTGGATCAATAGTTTAGGAATAAATGACTTTTAAGCTAAAAATCATAAAGAGCTATTCATTTATAAACCATAGATTCAAATGTGATGAAACTTTCACAAAACTACTCATCCATGCATTTTCGATTTACTTGAATTTTTTAATTTTTCTGAGCAGTTTTAGTTTTCTCATTCAAATCTGAGGCAATCTGGTACGTCCGATCTGGAATGAATGGTGAATGATCCACGGGTCGCAACCTCGTAGGCGGCAGGGCTGATACCACCATGCAACTATTTAGTCAGGTCTAGCCCAAATTTGGTGATTCTTGGTGTAAATCTGTCCTCAAACTGTTAATTAAATATAATTTTTGTCCATGGCAACGGTTTAATGATAGTTGACTGGATTTTTACTCTTTTTTTGCCATCGTGGATAAAATTGACCGCCGATTTAATCTACGTGGGATCGTTTGTCCTCAGTCAACACATAGAAGAAATCTCCTAGTCCTAAAACACATGTTCGTCACCTCCGCCATTGTTGCTTAGTGCAGTCTCCACTAGGACATTGAAGTGTGTTGGAAGCCGAACTTCAGCCCACATCCAATGAGTGAGGACCCACCTGTTCAGAATTTTGTAATTTTTTGGCTCTCAGATTTGGCGCCAGAGCATAATTTTATCCACGAAATGTCCTTTCTAGCCGTCAGTTTCGTAGAAGTAGCCCCGAACCTTTTTGAGTGGCAAGGGTATTCAAGTAACTGTAATTCAATGGTGCCATAATAAGCACTTCCAATCTGAACTCAGCTAAGTCGTCTTAAACCCAGTTTCCCCATTTCATCGAACCCTAGATCTGCTCCGGACACGTCTACCCAGCTCCCCCACCCTACTACTTCACCGTGCAGTTCGCCGGACACATCGCCGCCTCGTTACGGACACACCACGGCCCTCCATCGTCCAGGCAACATCTTCACCGTTTCTTCAGAATGGTCTCACACACCATGACGCCAGGATTTGGTAATCTTTTCCATTTTCCGCAGCCAGTTAGTTTGTTTGTTTCTTGCGGTGCGCGTATGTTGGTCGATTACTACGCAGTACTCACTATTACTTTGTCGGTGGGTCGATGTCTAGAGAATAGCTTGTTGGTGGTAGCTATTTTGTTAGTTTGTACTACCTCCGTCCAATAATAAGTGTACCATTTTTTTTCTAGATACGGATATATCTATATGCATTTTAGTTCTAGATACATCCATATCTAGAAGAAGTTGAGACGCATTAGTTTATTAGACTAGTGCATCTCTTAGACACGTCGCTTATGGAGAAGCTGATCTTCTGGTGTTGTCTTGGTGGTGTTACTGTTGCTGTTTCATGTTTTCGATCTCTGTAGCGGGGCTTTTTTTTCTGTAATTCTTCTCTTTTTTTGGCTGTGTGCATCCTTTATGCCATTAGGGCATGATGTTGTTGCAGAGGCTGGGTGTAATTGGTATCTACGTTATATTAATATATGCTTTTTATTGAAAAAATTAAACTAGTGCATATGTTCGATTTTCCCCTTTTATTCATCACTGGCATCACAAATCTACGAATTTTGCCTGTCCTTAATATCTTAGGCACCAAACACAGTGAAAATAGGAGCAACATGCAGAATGTCAGAAGGAGCACTGCAAAACTTGGAGTTCCCGTATTGAGAAGTTGGTAGCAGCCGCTGCTGAAACCGAGTTAAACGATATTAAAAGGGGTGGCTCAGCAGCTAAGGGCAGCAAGACAATATCAGCATCTCAGCCGTCCGAAGGAGATTCAGATCTTCAACTCTTATTATGCGATATGATAGAGACCTCCCCTGCTCTCTCGATAGCTAAGGTGCTAGTTCCTTCATCCCATCGTGCATTGTCATATTTATGTTTGATTGATAATGCCAATTCATCGTTGTCATGGTCGCTTCATTTATCCATGTTTTGCTTTTAAAAAAGAAAATAAGTATCATGCCGCCAGCAACTGAAACATGGCTAACCTGACGCCTCCAGTTGGAATCACGTCCCAGATGAGCGCCAAAAGATCATCGCCAGACACGCCACCTCCTAGACGGAAATCAAATCCAATCTCAGTGTGCCGCAGATCTCTTCGTCTAAACCCTTCTCTCGCTGAAGGCAAGCGGTACCACTAAGTTCTTACTGCATCTAGCATGCTGTACTCTGAACTTCTATCTTTGCATTTATGTTTTCTTTGGATGCACGATGAGCACACTCAGGTTTGCCTCCCATGGACACAGAAAATGATGCTATGAGGCATGTCCTTGTGGACATAGTCACTGACCGGATCGATGCCACCAATCTCATGAATGTTGAAGGCTATGGAACTCCTCAGCTTGCTCAACATGATGAGGCTACCCTGCCTAGTAATGGGGTTAAAGGCATGTTTGGTGTATTTTGCCTGTTTCTTCCATATTTTATCTGTAGTATCATCATTATTACCTCATAAGTTGTCTATATGTGTAGTGGGAAGGAGAAAAAACGTGGGAGAAGTACTGAGCAGATTGTACCGATCACCGGCTGGCAAACTGCCAGTGGTCATTCCAAAAGGGAGGATAAGGCCAGTGTCAGCTATAATCGCTGCAAAGTTTGCAACTGAATGTTACAAGACTGTCAAGAACCATGTGCCTGTGCGTTCGCACTGGAGGAAGTACAAGGGGGACACTAGGCTCCTCTCTGACTATTACAACAGAGTTGGGGTAAGTATATACTGTAGGCCCTTTGCCCGACTGTAATGTTTATATACAACTGATTTAAGAGATTTCCATTCTTATGCATGCTCTTTCATGTCACTTCTCTCTAGGTAAGGTTTGATATGGATATAAATGCTTCACCAGTAAAAGCAGCATGTAGGAGCTATCTTCAGATAGGTGTTAACCATCAACGGCATATCCTTAAAAGAAAGTACTTCGATTGCCTTCCTCTCTGTGATGTGCCGAAAGAAAGCCCCGTGAGTTTAATGAATGACGTTGAGTGGAACGAGCTTGTGCAGCACTGGATGGATCCCAAGATTAAGGTCAGTTCCTTACAAAATTGAAGATGCTGCATTGTACATGCTTATGGGTGTTGAAGTGGATAAGTGAATTGCCTAGACCTTTCCGTCAGTTTGGACTTTTTGGTTTCCACTGGCTAGTGCATTAAGCTTAATAATGAGTACTGTTACTAACTATACCTTCCATTTCAGGAAACCAGTAATCAAAACAGAGAAAACCGTGCTAAGGTTCTTTACCATCACACTACTGGGCCACGCAACTATGAAGCTTATCTGGAGAGCTTGGTAAGTCAAGACTTGTCAACAGATAACTGTGATTGATGTTTCCCGTTAGATTGCTATATAAGTTTTCTTTTCGTCCAATGCATGTGCTAGATATTTGTTGTTCAATAGCACTTATTGTATTGTATGTATTTGACAATAACATGTTTGGGTATCCAATTGTGATATTATTTTTATGATTCTGACTTTCGAATGTATTTGACAATAATGTGATGAACAGTTGAACTAAATTCCTATTTTGGTAGCCGCTGCGTCTATGAACTTCCATTTGCATTGCTGCTAGCACAAATTGTAGTTTATGTGTGGATGCAAACTCTTTTATTACCAGATCCTAATAGAACCTTTAAGAAGGCCTCTTAATATTTGCGTTTTTCAAGGGGAGAAGTACAACGGCAAAGAAATCGGTCCTTTGGATATGTTCAAGGAGTGCCACTTGAGCTGACATACGGGCTTCTCCACCCCGACTAAGAATGCAATTGTAAGGCAGCTTTCAAAGAGTCATCACTAATGTGAAGGTTATATTATGCTGCATCTCATAACCATGTTTCTTTGTAAAACAAGGCTGAGATGAAACATGAGCTGTCTATACCAACAGCTGATGGAGGACGCAAGACTGAGGCTCAGATTGTACACGATGTCCTCTCAAAGAAAATCTCCCAACCTACTTTTCTTCAGAACATGGGGGTTGTGCATCAGCCCTCTCAGCCTTGTCGAGTCAGAAAGAGCAAGCTTGCTGCAGAACTGGAGAGAGAGAAGAGTAGAATTGCAGAGTTGCACGATATTATTCAGATCCAGAACTCTAAAATTGATCAGATGGCCAGCAAGGCAAAATAAAAGAAAGAGATGCAGAGTTGGGTGTTTGCAAAGCTTGGGATGTTGCTCGCGTCCATTAAAAAAATCGAGCAGCTGTCTTCGACCAAGTAATCTTGATTACATCGTGAACTGGTGGGATGTTCGATGCTTGAACTGTTATTTTAATGTTGCGTTTGTCCATGGGGGACTAATGTGACGACTTTGAACTGTTATGTTAGTGCTTCTGTGCACGCTGAATCGGATCTTACGTTACTGTATGCCTGTAACCCAGTAACGTTGCCTGTAATCCATTAAGTATGCATGTAACCCAGTAACGATGCCTGTAATCTAGTAAGTATGCCTGTAATTAATTATATATCCCTTTCAGTTGTTTCATAGCTCTCATGGGCCATATCAATTGTGTTGGGCCAAAACAGAAAATGGCTTTTATTGGCCGTTGATCGTACTAGCGATCTGTCGACGGTGAATCGGGCCGTCCAGCCCAATTGGCATGCAGGGCCCAATTATGTGAGCCCACGCTAAATCCTAACCCTAACCCTAACCCTAAATCCTAACCCTAGCCCTAACACTAAACCCTAACTCTAATGCTAAATCCTAACCCTAACCCTAAACCATGTGGCGGACGTCTATTCGTCCACGCGGCCATCTTTTATTTGTCAACGTGGCGTACGTCTATTCGTCCATGCGGCCAGCTTTTATTTGTCAACGTGTCCAGCCTTTATTCGCCGCAGTGTCAGGAATGAACATGCGACGTGTCCAACTTCTACTGATCCACGCGGCGTGCTCGCAAAGCCGACACATGTCCTTGGCTGACACATTCTGTGCCGACACGTGTCCTTGTATGATTGGACCAAGTGTCCACAATTTAGGGGTAAATATTTTGATCAATGGGTGCCAGGTGTCAGCACCGGAATGGGCCTCGTGGCGACCCACGTGGACGCTGATGTCACCCGACCGGGCTGACAGCTCAATCATTGTCCTGCTAGATCAATCATTGGACCGACAACACAATGATTGGTTTGACACGATGGTCTCGATCGGGGAGGCAGCCGCATGACGGTTAGGCCCGTCACGACGTACCGGGCCGGGTGGGCTTTGGGTGTGGGCTAGGTCGTCACTGATCCATGACGGGATAATCTAACCGTTAGTCTGGCCTTCTGTGATGCGAGGTCCGCCACGGTCCTGCAAACCGTCAGCATGAGGTCTCCATGACGGATTTTGCACATTCGCTGACGAACTAAGATCGTTATAGAAGCCCCAATTGTTACTAGTGTACGCCGAGCTAGCAAAGCCCCCCAAGGCACTAGGCGAGCAATGAGCTACCAAAGCTAGACCGTGTATAAGAAGCCATGCTGACGGGGTGAGAGGGCCGGGACACCAGCGAGAGATTAAAGGGTGATCCACAAGACAATACGAGAGAAAGCTTGCCCAAAGCGGGGCCAACAAGATTAGCAGATTGAGGCGGAGGGTCGAAATCCATCAATTCGAAACGGGGGATCCAAATCGGGACGCCTTCAACAAGGAAACGCCACCTGAAAGGTGACGCCGTCACGGGCAATGGCAAGGCCATGCGTAGCTTTCCCCTATATCCCACCAGGTCGAAATCTTGTCGCTGTCGCGAGGACACAGAGCAGACATAACAAAACTCGCTACCGCAGCTCCAACCCATGCCACACTATGACGTAGCCCGAGCTAAAGTCACCCGCATGAGGGACGCAAGAGCTGGTTGGCCAACCCGGCCAGACCCGGAACCAAACGTCGCTCGATGTTGGATCGGCGGCACCACGACGGCTGCAACATCCCCAACACGCCAACCCCTGCAGTGGCACGACCACAGTAGATCTGAGGGAGAAACTACAGCCGCAAGAGCACCTGCAGTAAGGAACATTCTGCCTACCCCGGCGAGCACGCCCCGACTTAGGGACCCTATCCCAGGAAAAGCCGAACAAGACGAGCGTAGAGGAAAAGCCGGACAAGACCGAAGGCTACAACGACCGTCACGGCAGAAGGAATTCCCGGCCGGGCCCTACCAGACCCAAGTCTGGGCCCACAAGCCTAGATCTGGCCGAAACCCTAAGGCCCAAGTCCACAGCCGCCGGCGGCCGGAACAGCACCGCGCGGGGCCCACCGCCACCGACAGCCACCCTGCCGCCAGACCGAGCCAGAGTAGCGCCAGCCAGAGCCAACGCCGACGGCCCCCCCCCCCCCCCCCCCTAGTGAGGCCCCGCCCCGCCCCAACTGGCCTGCCTGACGCGCGGGAGGAGAGCGACCAAGGCGTGATATGGAGCGGGGCGACGAGACGCCGCTGCGATCGCACGGCCCGCTGCCCGCGGCATCAGCCCGAGCAAGCGCTGCCACGCTTCGCTGCGTGAAAGGACGGGGCCACCCCGCCGGGCCGATGGTGGCAACCGGGGAGGAGGGGGAGGCAGCGGGTGTTGGGTGGGCGAGGAGGGGCGCCCCGGTATCCTCGGGGTGGCGACGGGAGGGGGAGGGGCAGGGGGGGGGGGACACGGTACTTTCAGATACTTTTGCGGAACCTAGTGATCTTTGTCTCAATGTTAGATGAAATAATAAGAGGCAGTTTTGAATCCAAGAACTAAGATCCAACTCAGTTTGCCTTGTGTATGTCCGATAATAACGCATACATGACAAACTAACAAACTCTTGACCAATCTGAAAACAAGTGTCCAGTGAAGTACACAAAAAATCGTCTCTTGCTCCAGCATATGTGTTACGTAGAGCTGATACGTGGGACCATGTGCCGTTGTCTATTCACCGGTGATAGCGCGGCCGAGTGTCCCCTTCGCATGCCCACGCGATCGCCTTCACTGGAGGCATGTCATGGGGACCGCCGACTGCACCAAAGCCTTGAGAAGCCACGACTATGGGGAAAAACCCTGAAAGATTAAACCTGCCTTGGCTTGTTGTGACCCTGATCAGTCTGTTCCGGCCACTCTGTTTTGACAGAGCGAGTGTTCATCGTTAATCCGTTTCTCCATGCTATCCTGAACTGAACAACAGTTGTCGGCGTCCAATGTATATTACTCGAATGTGCAAATTCAATGCATCAACTTGATCGTACCCCAACCAATGTACCCACCATATGTCAGTCTGAGCTTCTGCTATCTACCATACTTGATGCACTCATAAGAGTCTGAACCATTTGCCAATATAATACACGAAGTGGTTCCGTCCGTGCCCAAGAGATATGTGTCTAGTCAGATTTATTCGTTGTTGTTCACTTGTATGGTTTGCATGGAAGGCATTGGGAAGGTTACAACAACATCAGTTCACTTGGAAACGTCATGGCATTCATGTAGCACTCATGGGACCTACGATGGAATGGAGTAATTTGTTGTGTTACCCTGTCTGCAATGTCCTAACAGAAGAAGATGGCTGACCTGTCGTAGAGGGACGACCCACAACAAGCATATGTGCATACACCGCGTGCCTATAGTCAAATATGTATCTGCAGCACCATATGCGAGCATGCTGCATGCATGGATCTTCGGTAGAAGGCTGTCTTATATCCGTTAGAGTTCCCTTAAGTACCTATGTTGCAACCACCATAGATGTTCTGTAGACTATGTCTGTTTCAGTTAGCTTTGGCAGACTACTGAGACACACTAATTCTGTTATGGAAATTGTGGCCACAATCACTCTATTATGTGTTTGTCCGATGATAATTGTAGCTCTTTTGCTCGCTCTGTCCACTTCACTCCATGCCGGGGTCATGGTCAGCTGTTGCCTTCCTATCAAAGGCGGGCCATCCGTATCGAGGCGAGCGACAGCGGCGGCGCCGCACCAAAAATGAAGGGCCACTATCTTGACAAAGTCTATTCTAAATTGAACAACATGATTCGATCCAGGTGAAGTTATTAACAAGCTTAATTTGTTTTGTGCTTTGGCGTGCTCGATAATTTGTACATTTTGGAATTGAAGCTATGGTGTGAACTTTCCTGTAACATCTCCTGTTCGATCTGTTCGATCTCTCCTGTCACGATTTGTTACAGAGGCTCAGCTACACCTACACTCCCCATTAGATATGTTTTCTTCATCACACCATGGATGTTATTTTTCCTCCTTATCTCGTGAACTTGTTAAAACGGGAATTGGTTATCGGAAACCCCAAGTATAGCCCGGCTAGACGTAGCCTTTTTTTTCCTTTTTGAAACTTCAAAAATTTTGATTTCAAAGTTCCAGATATTTTCTAAAAAATACCTGTACGTAGACAATGTTGTAATCTATCGGTTTGTAAATTTTTGAATGAAATACATTGTACAGAGCCCTCATTAAAAAAAAACAAAATCTACAACCTGACAAAATCAAGATATTAGTGTAGTGTTCATTTTTGTTCACCAACGACGAAATCAAGATTTATCATTTTTGCTGAATCCAAAATTCAACATATTTCTTTCTAAAGAAATTCACATTAGTAGATTTCAATATTAACTACATCCTGGTATATTTTTCAATTCTTTAAAAAAAATTATATTCAATGAAACTGGACGTCTGGGCCAGGCTAATGACTCTGCCTGGGTTGGCTTGTTCTGTTTTCTATTTTCTTTTTGCAATGGGCCAGGCTAATCACCAGTTCAGGCCTGCCAGGCCAGGCAAGCATTTTCTTTCCCAGGACACCAACCAAAAAATTATGCTAAAAAAAGAACCAACCAAACAATTAACATGCAGAGTCCAGAGAGGATCCGGGCAGCGTGAAACATCGTGGACGCAAACCAAACATGCTCCTGGTCCTTGATGAGAATCGATCGTGATCAAGGACTAGTTTAACTTTCAATGTTCTCTCACAAATGTACATCCAATGATTATTGTAATTTATAAATCTGACGAATCATCTTTGTAGACAGTTCATCACGTAACAATATATAATACGGGTGAGAGTGAGTAGGTTTCAGCTAGTAGTAATTTCGTGATCCTTATTGTAAGTTTAGATATAAACTAATAAATGCAATTAAGAATATCAATTTTTTTTGCAAAAAATTAAAATAAGAAAACTGAGATCACATCCGTGCGATAAAAATGCAGTCATATCTTTCGACGGGAGGCTGATACACCGTCCTCCTCCGTCGCCGCCGCCTCCCCCTCTCTCCCTCCCCTCCCTCGCCGCCGCCAGGAGGCGCGGTCTGGCAAAGGCCGGCCGGCGGCGGCGGCGGGGATTCTTCGTCATCTCGCGCAAGGAGGTCGGGCGTGGATCGTCTTCCTCGGGCCGGAGCGTGGCTCTTTCATCGGGGACCTCGATGGCGGCGCCTGGCCTTGGCTCGGGGACACCATGATGAACAACGAGGTGGTGGAGTGCCCTGCCGGCGGTGGAGGGAGGGGTGGGAGCGGGCTGCAAGGGGAAACCCTAGGTCCCCTTCTCCTCACCTCTCGGCGGCCGGCGGTGGGGGGCTGGCTTTCGGCTGTGGCGGTGCCCAAGCGTGTGCAGTGTCTTCGGACTACACGATCTGCTTGGTGTCTCCGGTGGCAACCATGGCCAGCCTAGGATGGTTGCCGGCGTGGGGGCCTGATCTGAATAAAGGCGGCAGTCCTAGGGTCTCTCTTGGGCGAAGATGAAGACCTGCCCTTCATGATCTGGCCGGAGTGTTGAGTTCCGGAAGGCGCCGCTGGCGAATGTAACAGTGCTTCTATTGCCTGGGGTTTGCTCGATCGGTGGTATTCGGTCGTGCGCGCCCATGTTTTTATTCCAACCGTTTGGTTTTGGAGGGTGCTGCGTGAAGCTCTTTTCTGTGTTGACACCAAGTGACAGCTCATCCATGGTGAAGTCAGAAAAAGAGAATATCATGAATGCCGTATTTGGAGGACTAGCTAATGGAGGTTCAAGTCTTTGCGCTGTTGAGGGGCTTGCTTGGTGTTCCGGACTTCGTAACAGTGGTATGAAAATGGGGGCGGCAGCACATGTGAAGTTCAGAGTCTTATCTTTTAGGGTGAAAATCCAAGGTCTGGTCTTAACTGGTTGTGCCTGACAATGTTCTTGCTAAATGCATTGTTTTGAGAGCGGAGACTATCTTCAGGGTGAAAAACCTAAGATCTTTGATCGGGCGACGACAGCACTGGTGCACTGTTTCCTTCTTGAGACGTTGCTTTTGAAGAGTCTGAATTTTAGGTGTTGTCTTAGTGGTGGATGTATTACTATTGTTAGGGTTGGGATACTGTAGCGGGACTTTTATTTCTTAGTTTTATTTTTCTCTTTTTTAGCTGTGTACATCCATAATGTTATTAGGACATTGCGTTATTGCAGGGCTAGATGTAATTGATATTTTCTTATATTAATATATTCCTTTATTGGAAAAAGAATATCTTCCGACGGGACAACTCTTCCATTTCCACCCACGAGGCAAATCAAACTCCATCCCGGACACTTCCCAACCGTGACACACAACTCTCCGATGTCACATACGAAGCAATCGTCTGGTGCAGGTGACCATGGGCCGTGGCGCGGCCCGCCGGCCGTTTACCGTTTACCGGCGCCGGCGCCGGCGCGGCCGAGGGACAGGTCGGCTATCAGCTTCCACGCGGTCGTCCTCATCAGATGCGGCAGAGCCGGAGATGCCGTAGGAGGGGGAGGCCGCAGATCTACGGAGCAAAAAGAAAATCCCTGAACCCTGAATGAATCTTGCCGATTAGACTAGGATTGCTCTGCCCTGTCACTCATGCCCTGTGCCCCCTGTTCCAGTCACTCCATTTGGCATAGAGCGAGCGTTTTCATCTGTCCATTCGATTCCAAATAGTACGGTGGGACAGTATCCAGGTCAAGTGACTATCAAAGCTCAATTTATCCTCTTCATTTGGGATTATTGAAAGGTTCACATTTTGGGCTTCTCATCTTGTTTTGATCTCTCCTTTCGTTTTTGCTATAGAGGCACAACTGCGCTGCAGCCGAAGATACTGGCAGGATCTTCTTCAGCACTCGCTGGGTATTGCTGTGTTTCCTTTTCTCCGTGTGCTAGAAGAAGTGAAACGGTTCTACCCTATGTCAGTAGATTCGTTCTGCCCAGATTCCAAAAGCTCCCAGTTGTAATCATGTGATTCTTTCATCTACTCCCTACATCTATCTGGATAACTTTTCAGGCGAGATTCTTTGGTTCAACAAAGAGGTGCCAATAATTTAACTATTAATTAGACTCATAAGTAGCGGAAATTCAATTCGCCTCCCGGGTGCGTATGCTCTCTCTACCAACAAAACATATTTCGAAATGTGGAAATATTTTGACAAAAAATTCTACATGTACATATATCTATAATATATGTGTGTTCGTCAAGTTTGACGAAAAACTAATTTTTTTGTGGCCTATATAAAAAAGAGAAAACTTATCATGTGAAAAACCTTATTTTTAGCACTGAATTTTGTCTTTTTTACACACGTCACATGATAAGTCCATTTTTTATGAAACGACTTTGTAAGCGCATAGCACGTAAAGATGTACGTGCGAATTTTTTGTTTCATTTTTTTGAAATTTAAAATATGTGTAAGATGCATTCTAAAATATAGGGAGCATACGCTCCCATGTTCCAAAACACCACTCCCAGTAAGTAGTAGCAACTGCGGGTCCTCGACAACAGAACACAATCTTCTATCGGGTTCCCCATATATTATATCTGCAACCTTTGCATTGCACCTGTGGGTAATTCAACCAGTGCTCAGAACATCCCTCTGGATTCTTCGCAAATGACATGCTTGCAAATATCTAGGTAATCTCTTGTTTTAGTCTCCCTAGTTGTTCTTGCTATTATGATGTCAGCTGCACCACAAGGTACTGACAAAAAATCTCTAACGACACTCACTAGATATGCACTGAAAAAAAAAGGAAATGATACTAGCATATGCCAGTATAATTTCATGTAACATCTTATTCTGATCTCTGTTGTCGTGTTTGCTGCAGAGGCTCAGCTTCACTACACCAGATTCCAAAAAGGGGGAAAAAAGGGGAATCTGATCAGAGGGAATTTACTGAAAGAATCAGCACTCTGGGTATAGCTATGCCTCCGTATCTCCTTTTGCTTGCTAAAAGAAGGAAAACGGTTCTAGCATATGTCAGTAGATTCCCTCTGCTCAGATTCCAAAAGGTACTCAGTTGTAATCATGTGATGCTTTTATCTGCATCTATCTGAATAACTTTTCAAACGAAGTTCTTATTTTAACAAATGATATGACACTAGTACGAAGACCAGCTGGTATGGTGTGTCGTTCATGTCCATATATGTATGCCCTTCTACTCTGGGCTTGGGGCTTGGGCATCGTTCGCACCGAGGCTTTCTCTGAAAAAGTATTGGCTTGTTCAAACAACTTCTTGGCAAAGGTAAGAGTCTTCTTTCTTTCTACTTGCTAGTACATCATTCGATCATAAACTTGCTACATCTTTAGATCATGTTTACGATTGCACACAGGATCCTAAAGTGCATAGTCTTGCTTTCTGTTTCTCCTGGTAAAAAGTTCTAGTATTGGAAAACTTTCTTTGATTCATCTGATATCGAATTTATGCATCCATGTGAAGTTGGAAAAGATTTCTTATGCTGATAATAACACATTCAACATCTTCCTATTTTAGACTACTGGAAGGAACAGTGAGGCTGTGCTTTTGCTCTGCGCTTGGGGCTTGGGCATCATTGGAACTGAGTCTGCTTCTCTGCAGAAGTGTTGACCTGTTCAAAGCTTCTTGCCAAAGGTGAGAGGCTTCTTGTCTTTCTACTTGCTGCATCCTTAGATAGTAAACCTTCTACATACATTTTTAGATCATGTTTATGAAGGCACTCCGGATACTAAAGTGTGTAGCTTACTTTCTGTTTGTCCTGACAAAAAATGGCTCTAGTATTGGGAACCTTTCTTTGATTTAGCTGCAACCAAATTTTGCTGGATCTAGTATCCTGTGTGCCATCATGTTAGTACCACCTCTCCGAAATGTAAGACTTTTTAGAAAGTCTTACATTTCGGAATGGAGGTAATACATCTTTCGATCATAAACTTGCTACATCTTTAGATCATGTTTCTGATGGCACACAGGATCCTAAAGTCAATAGCTTGCTTTCTGTTTGTCCTGGGAAAAAGCTCTAGTATTGGAAACCTTTCTTTTATTCATCTGGCATCATACATATATACGTTCATGTGTAGTTGGAACAAATTTCTACTGCTCGCAATAACTCATTCAACATCTTCCTATTTTAGAATACAGGAAGGAGCAGTGAGGCTGCCTTTTGCTCTGGCCTTGGGGCTTGGGCATCATTGGCAGTTTGGCACTGAGGCTGCTTCTCTGCAGAAGTACTGGCTTGTTCAAAGAGCTTCTTGCACAGGTAAGAGACTTCTTGTCTTCCTATTTGCTGCATCCTTGGATCATAGACGTGCTACATACATCTTTAGATCATGTTTATGAGGGAAAACTGGATCCTTAATTGCATAGCTTGCTTTCTGTTTGTTCTGGAAAAAAATTCTAGTAATTGAAACAATTTCTTTGATTCATCTGGCATCGAATATATGCATCCATGTGAATTTGGAACATATTTCAACTGCTGATAATAATACATTCAACATCTTCCTATTTTAGACTGCTAGAAGGAGCACTCTGGTATTTCGTTCCTATTTTTGATTTGTCATGGTGCTGGATCAAGGTCATGATCAAGATAATAGGACTGATCACAACATCAGCAGCAACTCCTGTCAGAGATGTAAGGGCTGCGATGCACATTACTATTGGTGTCATCTGGATAATACCCAGAAGTTTTTCTTCAAGATCATGGTTGGCGATTTCCAAGAAAAAATGGCAAGTCATGGTGCATTGGTACCTTTTCTCTCTTTCAGATGGAATTTCGCCTTCGTCAGAATGATAATTTTGGTTCTTACCATTTTTTGTGTTTTATTCGTGCAGATCATACCAGATAAGTTTGTGAAAAATTTTAAAGGTCAGATTTCTAAAGTTATCAAGCTAGAAGCTCCTGACGGGAACAAATATGATGTTCAGGCTACCAGGGATCTGAACAAGATAGTACTTGGATCTGGATGGGCAACATTTGCCACCTTTTACGAATTAAAAGAGGGCTGTGTGCTTGTGTTCAGGTACATTGGGGATTCTCACTTCCGGGTTCTTATATTTGATTATCCAAGTTGCTGCGAGAAAGAGGTTTTCCATGTTGTCATCAATTACGGCTCTAATGCTCAAGAAAAAGACATTCGTTTTGATCAATCACTAGTGAGCAAAACACGATGCTGGAATGATGGATCAGGCAAAGATGAATCCCATCAAAGGTGTGGCCACTGCGACGTTCATTTCTATTGGCATCACATGGATGATAGGGAGAAGCATTTCGTGAGGCTCATGATTGGCAATTTCCGGCGACAAATGGTAAGACATTTGATGATCACTGCCCTTCCTGCCATCTACATGAAATGTCTTCTTGGTCAAAGATATATATCTTGTTGAAAGCTTTGTTGTTTGTTCCTGCAGAGCATACCAGAGAAATTTGTGAAAAACTCAGAGGTCAGATCTCTGAAGTTATCAAGCTAGAAGCTCCCGATGGAAACATATATGACATTCAGGTTACCAAGGGTCTGAACAAGATAGTCCTTGGATCTGGATGGGCAGCATTTTCCAATGCTTATGAACTAAAGGAGCATGACGTCTTGGTGTTCAGATATATTGGGGACTCACACTTCAAAACACTAATCTTTGATCCAAGTGGCTGTGAGAAAGAATTATTCCGCGTTGTCATGAAGCGCGCTCCTAATGTACAAGAAATAGGGATTTCTGACGATCAGTCATTCCCTGAGGAAACAATGCCTCGAGAAAAACTAGCACATGATGACTATTGTAGGAATACTAACAAGATGACTTCAATGGACTCGCCTTCACCAAGATCAGGTAAAGCTTCGAAGGTGCATTCATATTTCACTGTAATTTCTCCCTTCTGTCTTAATGATCGGTGTTGCGCAGATGAACATGTCACGTCTCCAGAAGACTCTCAGGAAACCATGAATTCAGGTAGCCTTCAGGAAATCACTAAGCCTCACTATGTCCTAGCGACGGGGTGCAATCTTACTGCAATGCAGAAGACAGAAGCTGACGTCCTTGTGAAGAAAATTAGGCCCGTAATTCCATTTTACATCACCACCATGAACAAGACAAGTCTGTCTGGATCTCTGGTACATGTGCAGTACCTTCTGCATGACTAATCCTGCAAATTTTGTTATCAATGTTCAGGACTGAGACTAGTTTATAATTTGTTAGAATTTATTCATCTTACCAGGCCTTCTGCAAGGATTACGCTGTCACTTACCTTCCACATGAAGATCAGTTCATCACACTCTGCCATCCTCAGAAAAGCAGCATATGGGTAGACAATTTGAAGGTTATCACTGATGGTGCAAGCATGCTTTCTGCTGGCTGGCTGTGCTTCGTTCACCATAACGAGTTGCGGGAAAGTGATATATGTGTATTCGAAGTATCGAAAAGCGATGGTGAAGTGACCATGGTTGTTCATTCTCTTGAAGGAGGCCATTGCGTACCAGGTCAGTATGAGACAAGTTCATCCAGACACATAATGTAAAAAATTTAATGCTTAGGATTGTCAACTGAGAAATAGACACTGTTTTTCTATGTAGTCAACTAATACATGATCCTGAAACAGTATGAAAGAAAGTGAATTAGTGTGTCTGTACCTGATCATTTTGGAGTGCACGGTTATATTTTATTTTTCTTACAGGGAAAAAGCCTGTATCTCAAAGTTTTATAGTTAAGGGTGAGGTGACCGAAGAAGAGGAAAGAGATGATGAACACACTGAGTCAGACTACTACTACTCAAGGTTTGCAAAGTACCTGACTGACGAGGAGCAAGAGGACATATTTGGGTCGGCATCAATCCAACTGGGCAACCCTGTATACGTCGTCGTCATGCAGAAGACTCACGTTAGCGGCAGGAACTTCCTGGTCGGTTCATTTGTTCCGCTAATCACAGTGTCCAAGACTTGGACGGTTCATAGAACAATATTTGACACACTTTCTGAACTGTGTGTGACAAAGCTTTCTATAGTAATAGTGACTAGTGCTCTGTTGTATATGCGCAGGTCGTCCCTAGTAAGTTTGCCGCTAAGCATCTCGCGGAGAAGTCACACGACATCCTGCTCCTCAGACCCAACAGGAAAGGGTGGTGCGTCAAGTACTACTACCAGGAAAGGTCTACCCGGGGGGGTTTCACCTGCACGCGCTGGACCAAGTTCATCCGTGACAACAAGCTTCGCAAGGGCGACGTTTGTGTCTTCGAGCTGTTGAAAGGCATGAGCAAGGTGACAATGATGGTCCATGTTTCCAGGAAGGTCGATGGTAGGTTCGTTCTGGTGGGCTAAGTTCCAGTCTACGTATACTCATCCTCTGTTGTCTAGTTTGTTGGCCAACTGGTGTGAAGTGTAGTGTCGGGGGGATGGTCCCCGGTAGGCCAAGACTATGGCAAATAAGCCATAAAATGGTAGCAGTAGATCGGATCAAAGAACGATCCGGATTGTAAAGCTAAGTTCAGCTAAGTGGAGCTGGTACAAACCGGTATCCCTGGAGGGGTATACCGGAGTATGCGGAATAAGGAGTTTGTGTTACCAAGGACCAAGGTACCAGAACTCAGAGGTAAAGGTACCGGCAAACCGGCACAGGATCACTGTAGCCTGTCGGCACTTTAGTTAAAGATTCCTCCGAGGACTAAAGGACAAGGATGAGCGAAGCACTTCAGCTTTAATCGAAGCCCTGGCGCCAAAGTAGAAGGTGACGTAAAAGATACCGGACGAGGTCATCAGTCCCTATTTAAAGACGAAGCCGGTGCCGGTAGGGCCAAAGTAGCTTTATAAAGTAGCTTAGCTCATCAAAGATTTCATTAGGGTTTTTCCCTTGTAAGCCACCTCCTCCCCCCTATATAAGGAGATGAGTGGCACCCTTGTACATAGGTTCGGACTCTGAGATAATAGAGAAGGGAAGGCTTTGTAGTCCGTACTTTCTTCTACCTCTGGCCATACCGGTTTCTTTTCTCTCTTTCCTTGTTAACCAAACCCTCCCCCGGATCCTCTAGCGCATATTCGGCCCCAACTTAAGCCATCCTATGGCATCTGTTGTTACACCACGACGACATGTAGTTCATGGTATCTGTAGCCTAAATAATGAGTGTTGGTGCCATTGAAAGCTAGCTTCGGTACTATGCAGGTGCATTTTGTAAGTTGTAACAGTACTAAATCTATGTTCTTGCCATGTAAAAACCTGGTGTTGTTGAGCTGTACCGTGTGAATGTCCATTCCCGATTCCTCAACCATGATCTCATCCGCCATGACTTAAGCAACTCCATTTAATTTATTTGACTCTTACCCTGTGGACATAGTAGTAATTTTCTTTCTGATTGATAACTAGGAAATCTTTTGAGGACATAGTTTATACTTAAATACCATGAATAGTAGGCTGGCGCAAAAATCTCTTGTTTCGCTAACTCAGAGACGTATCTGGTTTTGCGAACTAGTAAGAAATATGGCAAGCAAATTGAAACAACTGAGAAAACTTCAACAACAAAAAACAAGTGCAAACATCTTTTGATATCGTGGAGGAAATAGGAATGTCATGTTGTTAGTTGCATTTGGATCCCTCTATTTTTTTTAAACATAAGGCTTTAGCTCAGCTTTAAATTAATAAAGCCACAACGGTAAATATTACATGGATGCTGAGAACAGCTTACAACACAGCGAAAACAAGCATACAACATATACGATTGTAGAGCAGCTTGCAACAACATGGTCCTCCTAAGCAATCTGCAACCCGGTGCAGTTGGAACTCCGGATAAAACCGGCAGGTGTGTGTAAAAGAACGTAACCCTCTAGGGGTGGCGTATCACATATATTTATAGGAGGTACCAGAGGTACGTTGCAATAGACACATATAGGTACAAATACAATATACAGAAGCTATACAGTCTAACACCCTCTCTCAATCTTAGCCACTTCCGAAAGAGTTTAGAAGGGTAAGATTGCGCCTACATGCCTCGAACTGTGGCAGAGGCAACGGCTTGGTAAAGATGTCTGCAAGTTGATCCTTCAAAGAGATGAACTTGATCTGTAGTAGCTTCTGAGAGACACATTCCCTCACAAAGTGATAGTCAACTTCAATGTGTTTCGTTCAGGCATGAAATACCGGATTCGCCAAGAGGTATGTAGCACCGATGTTGTCACACAAAAGGGTAGGAGGCTGCGGTGGGTAAATCCCCAATTCCTGAAGCAAAGACTGTACGCAGATAATGCATTGGCCATAGCCTTGTATTCAACTTCAGTAGTGCTACGTGATACAATAGCCTGTTTCCGAGCACTACATGCGATCAAGTTGGAGCGAAAGAACACAACATAGCCCCCCGTAGATCGCCTGTCATCCGGATTGCCAGCCCAGTCCGCATCAGAATACGCCGAGAGAACCCTAGAGGGATTCGGCCGAAGGTGCACCATGGGACACTGTGTGTCGTACATAGCGCAAGATGTGCTTAACAGCAGACCAATGAGTGTCGCGAGGCGCCTGAAGATACTAACAAACTCTGTTGACAGCATATGAAATATCTGGTCTTGTGGTCGTCAAATACTGGAGGCCACCAACAATACTCCTGTACTCTGTAGCATCCTTAGAGGACATAAGCTGACCATCAACTGTAGTGATCTTGTTAGTGGTAGACATAGACGTGGTACTCGTCTTATACTTAAGCATCCTAGCCCGCTGCAGCAAGTCCAAAGAGTACTTCTTCTGCGTCATAACAAGACCATCAGCACGAGAAGCAACCTTCACACCAAGAAAGTAGTGAAGTTTCGCAAGGTCTTTAACAGCAAAATCAGAACCAAGAGCACGAACAAGAGCATCAACAACTGACTAAGACGAACTGAGCAGAATAATATCATCTACATAGACCAGCAAGTACATAGTAACCTCAGGCTTCTGTAGAAGAAATTATGATGAATCAGCAGTGGACGGTGCAAAACCATAAGCACGAATGGCTGTTGCAAGACGGGCATGCCAGACACGAGGAGCTTTCTTCAGACTATAGGGTGCTTTGGTCAGACGACATATATATATATATATATATATATATATATATATATATATATATATATATATATATATATATATATATATATATATATATATATATATATATATAGTCTGTATTCTCGAACCGGTTCGAGAATAACTATTCTCGAACCCTTTCTGAACTTCCCGGTACATGGATGTGAACTTCTTCTTCCCTGAATCTGAACTTCCCGACGGACTTCAATATTGTACAGGGCGAACTTCCGAAACTTTAGTCTAGTTTGAAGTGAACTTCAGAAAATATAGCGAACATCCGTCGCATCTGAACTTCTCTGGACACTGATCAGAACTCCCCGTTATCTGCATCTGAACTTCCAGACGGACCTCAACGTTGTAAGGTGTGAACTTCCATTTCAAATATGAACTTCTATACGGGGAGTGAATTTCTATACGGAGGTAAGTGAACTTCCCGATGGTGGCAAGTGAACTTCTGAAATTTTTTGCGAACTTCCATCAGTTTGAAGTGAACTTCAGAAAATATAGCGAACTTCCGTCGCATCTGAACTTCTCTGGACATAGATTTGAACTCCCCCTTATCTGCATCTGAACTTCCAGACGGACCACAACGTTGTAAGGTGTGAACTTCCATTTCAAATATGAACTTCTATACGAGGAGTGAATTTCCGTACGGAGGTAAGTGAACTTCCCGATGGTGGCAAGTGAACTTCTGAAAACATTTGCGAACTTCCACCTGTTCGAATTGAACTTCTGAGTTGTGTTTGTCTTTTTTGTTCGAAGTGAACTTCCTAAAATAATGTGAACTTCTATTGCATTCGAAGTGAACTTCCGATTTTTCATGTTTAGTTATGCAGCAGCCTTCTGAACTTCTTAATTCGGGGAAAGTGAACTTCACCAATCTGCGTAATAGGGGAAAGCAGTGGCGCCTCTGACAGTTGGTGGGGGCGGCGGGGGCCGTGCGCGTGGCAGGTGGTGGGGCGGTGGAGGTCGTGCGCGCGAAAGGTGGTGTGGCGGCAGAAGCCATGCGCGCCGCAGGTGGTAGGGCGGCCGTCACTGGGGAGCGCGGCAGGTGGTGGGGGCGGCGGTCGCCGGCCCGCACGGCAGGTGGTGGGGCGGAGGTCGCCGGGGGCGCGCGGCAGGTGGTGGGGCGGCGGTCGCCGAGGCGAGCGGCAGGCAGAGTTGGCGGCGGTCGCCGGGCCGCGCGGCAGGTGGTGGGCGGAGGTCGCCGGGGGCGCGCGGCAGGTGGTGGGGCGGCGGTCGCCGGGGCGCGCGCCGGGCGGAGTGGGCGGCGGCAGCCGGGGGAGGCGGCGCGCGGGCGGGAGGTGGGTGGCGGTGGCGCGTTAGCGATGGGAAGTGGGGCGGGATGCAGGATCTGTTCGTGGTGGGGGTGGTTTTTTCCTGCCTCGGTTGGTTCGGTTGGTTTGGGGGGTTCAAGAATAACTATTCTAGAACCACTCTTAAGGGGGGTTCAAGAATAGTCCAGCTCTATATATATATATATATATATATATATATAATCAGGATGATCAGGATCAGAACAACCAGGAGGCTCCCGCATATAAACCTCCTCCTCCAATAAGCCATGCAGAAAGGCATTCTGCACATCAAGCTGATGAAGAGACCAACCTCGAGTAAGTGCAAGAGAGAGAAGAAGCCTGATAGTTGTAGGCTTGACCACTGGACTGAAGGTGTCTTCATAATCAAGACCATAGCGTTTCCGGAATCATCTGCAACAAGATGCGCTTTGTAGCGCTCAATAGACCCATCAGAATGCTTCTTCACCTTGAAAGCCCATTTAGAATCAATAATATTGACCCGAGGTGGTGGAGGAACAAGAGTCCATGTCTCATTGCGAATCAGAGCGTGATACTCCTGCTCCATGGCTTCTCTCCAATGAGGAATACTCATAGCAGCCAGGTACGTGCGCGGCTCAGAGGACGGATCCGCAAGGGCAGCTGACATACATGCAACATACCAAGCCACGGTACCGTCAGTACGCCCCTTCGGGAGAAAAATGCCGCTGCTGGTGCGGGTATGTCAGCGCAGGACAACATGAGCCATCGAGGTCGAGGCCGGTGGGGGGCTGGGCGACGACGACGAAGAGGGCCTAGCCGGCGAGGGCTTGGGCGTTAGCGAGGCGGAGCTAGGCGACGTGCTGGGCGATGCAACATCGCCAGACGGCGCGGGTGAGGCGGAGCTGGAGGCCGCCAAGGGCGTCGCTGGAATAGATGCCGCCTGGGGCGATAGAGGGTGGGGCGGCGAGTGGGACGACGCAGGAGAGGCCGGTGACGATGGCCGCTCGGGCGTGGCTGGCCGTGCGTTGATGTGGGCATTACCCTTCGGGTACCCTACATTGCTATACCCGGTGCGGATTATGGAGGTGGACTAGCATAAGGACTCGACAAGCTGGACCCACACGTAATATTGACTTGGACTACAAGAAAGAAGACTCCAATTCGTAAAATACTAGGACTGTTGTAAACCCTAGCTTGGTTGCATATATAAAGCCAGGCATGGGCACCCCTTGAGGGCACGTAAGATCATACACGCGATACACCTAGACATCGCATCCCGCTAGAATTAGACTAAATACAATCCGCCCACGGCGGCACCCTGTACATATATATTCATATACTGGATTGCTAGTAGGACGTAGCGATCCCCACCGCGGGGACGTGAACCTGGGTACGTTGTGTGCCATCTCGGTCCCGGAATCTCCATCGTCGCCTTCCGTCAACCCTAAGCCCCTCATGGTGGGCATTGCCGAGGAGCCCCCTCATCAGGCGTGGCATGGGGAGGCCGGCCCAGGCACTGGAGGCGACGAGGTGCGCGAAGAAGGCCCAGGCGCGGCGGCCGGCTTGTCCTGGCGTGCATGGGCAGGATCACCTAGGCCATGCAGGGGTGCGACACGATCGACGTGCACGTTGATACGTTGCAAACGTATCTATAATTTTTGATGCTCCATGCTTGTTTTACACCAATTACTATATGTTTTGTTTACACTTCGTGGCATTTTTTTGCATTTTCTGGAACTAACCTATTAACAAGATGCCACAGTGTCAGTTCCTGTTTTCTGCTGTTTTTGTATTTCAGAAAATTTGTTCTGGAAATATTCTCGGAATTGGACGAAACAAAAGCCGAAGTTCCTATTTTTCTGTCACGAAGACGGAGTCCGAAGGAGAGACAAAGAGGTGCACCAGGGAGGGCACACCACCCCTAGGCGTGGGCCCACCCCTGGCGCCCCGGGCTCCCACCGACATCGCCCTTTCGCCTATAAATTGACATCCTCGAGGAAAACCTAAAGACCCGAGTCTCCATCCACGAAAAGTTCCGTAGCCGCCGCCATCGTTGACCCTAGTTCGGGAGGATTCTGAAGCTCTTCCCGGCACCCTGCCGGAGAGGGAGATCATCACTGGAGGTCTCTTCATCACCATGCCTGCCTCTGAAGTGATGCGTGAGTAGTTCATCTTTGGACTACGGGTCCATAGCAGTAGCTAGATGGTTGTCTTCTCCTCCTTATGCTTCATGTTTAGATCTTGTGAGCTGCGTAACATGATGAAGATCATCTTTATGTAATGCTACATGTTGTGTTTGCTGGGATCCAATGAATATTGAATACTATGATTGAGTTGATTATAGATCTGTTTTATATGTTATTTGTGATCTTGCATGGTCTCCGTTGCTAGTAGATGCTCTGGCCAAGTATGTGCTTGTGACTCCAAGAGGGAGTATTTATGCTCGATAGTGGGTTCATGCCTCTAGTAATCTGGGAGAGTGACAATAACTCCTAAGGTTGTAGATGTGCTGTTGCTACTAGGGAGAAAACAATAATGCTTTATCCAAGGATAATTCTATTGTTTACTTTACACACTTTAGTCAATGCAATAATATGTTGCTTGCAACTTAATACCCAAAGTTGTTCGGATGATATCCCGAGGGTGGATTATTAGTCATAGATGTAGTTGGATTACGGTCTATGAATCTTGTTGTAATGCCCAAATGAATCTCATAGTAATCATCTTGTCATGTATGGTCTTTATTCTGTCAATTGCCTAGCTGTAATTTGTTTACCCAGCATGTTATTTATGGAGAGACACCTCTAGTGAACTGTGGACCCCGGTTCTTTCTTTTATAATGATAAAACCATCTACTACAAATACATGTTCTGTTTCCTTACTGCAAGCACTGTTCTCTTATTTAACCGCAAACAAACATCTCTTTCCACACTATACTTCTAATCCTTTGTTTTCAGCAAAACCAGTGAGATTGACAACCTCACTGTAAGTTGGGGCAAAGTAGTTTGGTTGTGTTGTGTGCAGGTTCCACGTTGTTGCTGACACCGGTAGTGTGCCCTACCAAAGTCAGCCAACAACAACCTTCATAAGTGATTTCTTTCTCCTACTGGTCGATTAAACCTTGGTTTCTTTCTGAGGGAAAACTTGCTGCTGTGCTCATCATACCTTCCTCTTGGGGTTTCCCAACTGCATTACTCTGCACAACATCAAGCTTTTCTGGCGCCGTTGCCGGGGAGAAAGAGGATTTCTACAAGGGGAAGTCTCTTATCTCCAATCTCTCTAATTTGTTATTGTTTTGCTTAGTTTATTTTACTTTGTCTTGTTTGCTTCTTTTTATAAAAAACACAAAAAAATTGTTACTTTTTAGTTGTTATTTTGTTGCTTTATTTTTAGCTCATTATGTTGATCCCTAAGTACGTTCTGAAAGACTTATCAATAGGTAGTGGTTCTATAATTGGGAGAGATAACATTGAAAAATTCTTTAATCATGTTAGTAAGCACAAAGATATTAAGGATAGATCCTTAGTAGAACTTGCTCCTAATTATGAAACTGATGCATCTTATTTAGTTCAAATGTTGGAGGCTAGGTTTGTTAACCTTAACCCCATAATGCAGCAAATGTTTCTTAAACTTCATGAAGTTGAGGATGATGAAAAGAGAGATTTTATTCTGGAAACTTTGCTTAAAGAATTTAGAGATGTTGCTATAGAAGCTAGGAAAGTCTTTGATCGGTTTAAGATGCTAGGGTCATGTGTAGATGTTATTGGTACACTTGAAAAGATATACAAAACCAAGCCTAAAAATAGGGAGGAAATCAAAATACCAATATCTTTAAACTCGTAGGAATGCATGAAGCTTTGGAAAAGAATTTTGATTGGATTGTTTCTGAAAACCCATTTGATGAAAGTAGTGAACCCAAGGGTGTTGAGAGAGGGTCTTCTAAAACTTATATGGATAAAATACAATTCCTTGTTGAAAAGACTTCTGGCATTAATCTCGATGCTTCTTCACTTGAAAATACTTGATTCAAGCTTTCCGCGCCAAGCTGAAGGGCGTTAAAGAAAAGCACTCTTGGGAGATAACCCATGTTTTATTTCTGTAATTTTTCTTTTGATGAGTCTTGGAAGTTTTTACCTCTGTAATAAACTCTCCTTATCCTTTTTATTTAGTTTTTGTGCCAAGGACAGCCTCTAATAGGAAGAAGGTAAGATTTGGGGAAGTTGCTGTCCCGAAACAGATTCTGTGCTGCCATCAAAAAAATTATTATTCTCACCCAGAACATCGGATTGATCTGAAAAGTTTTGAGCACCTGCCCCCGGTTATTATCTAACTTTCATTAGTTTTGCACTTTTCGATTTGAGCAACAGAGGATTTTTGAAAAAATGGATCTTTACCTGTTGTTCTGTTTTGACAGATTTCTGCCACTATTTGCATTTACCTCTTAATCTTTTTCTTTTTGAGTTCTTTTGAGAGAAAGAGCTTTCAAAAGAAGTTGCTACAGTAGATAATGTTTTGATGGATGTTTGAATTATGTTAGAACTGAACCAAAGTGGATTTTTTATTTTGATTGCACCAATGCTGCTAATGAAAATTGTGTGAAGTTTTGTATGAAGGAAGTTTTCAAGTGTAGGGAGAGAAGAATGATGTGTTGAGATGAAGGATGGACAAAAGCTCAAGCTTGGGGATGCCCATGTCACCACAAGAATTATCCAAGAGGTACAAGCGTCAAAGCACGGGGATGCCCAAGGCATTTCCTTCTTCATCAACAAAAATATCAGGTCATCTTTCAAGACACTATATTTTATTCCTTCATATGCTATTGATATGTCGCAAACGTATCTATAATTTTTGATGCTCCATGCTTATTTTACACCAATTCCAATATGTTTTGTGTACATTTCATGGCACTTTTATGCATTTTCCGGAACTAACCTATTGACAAGATGCCATAGTGCTAGTTCCCTGTTTTCTGCTGTTTTGTATTTCAGAAAAGTTGTACAGGAAATATTCTCGGAATTGGACGAAACAAAAGCCGAAGTTGCTACTTTACCGAAACGAAGACGGAGTCCAGAGGAGAGTAGGAGGGGGGCCAGGGGCCGGCCAAACCACCCCTAGGCGCGGCCTAGCCTTGGCCCGCGCCTAGGCATGGTGTGGGGCCACCTGGCGCCCACCGACCTCGCCCTTCCGCCTATAAATTCCCTTCGACAAAAAAACCCTGAAAATACAAGCCTCCGTCCATGAAAAGTTCCGTCTCCGCCACCATCGTCCAGACAAGTTTCGGGGGTGAGAAGTTCCTGTTCTGGCACCCTGCCGGGACGGGGATTGACCCCCGGAGCCATCTCCATCAACTCCACCGCCTCCACTTCGACTCCATGATGGTTCTAGAGTAGTCCCCCCTGGACTACGGGTTCTCGGCTGTAGCTAGTTGGTACTCTCTCTCCCATGTACTTCAATACAATGATCTCATGAGCTGCTTACATGATTGAGATCCATATGATGTAATCGGTGTTGTGTTTGTTGGGATCCGATAAATTGTGGAATTGTGATCAGATTGTTCATCATATTATCATACTACTGTTATTTAAGATCTTGCATGCTCTCCTGTACTTGTAGTTACCTTGATCAAGTAGTTGTCTGTATCTCCAAGAGGGAGTATTTATGCTCGATAGTGGGTTCATGCCTCTAGTTTTCTGGAAGAGTGACGATAACTTCTAAGATTGTAGATGTGCTATTGCTACTAGGGAGAAAACAACAATGTTTTATCAAAGGGTAATTCTATTGTTTACTTTACACACATTGCTTAATGCGATAGTCTGTTGCTTACAACTTAATACTGGAAGGGGTTCGGATGATAACCTGAAGGTGGATTATTAGTCATAGACGCTGACGAGGGTGCTCCTCGGCAATGCCCACCTTTTGGGGCTTAGGGTTGACGGAATCCTGCAGGCTGACACGAGACATCGGATGCCAAACAAACGGAGAGAGAGATTTACCCAGGTTCGGGGCCCTCAATGAGGTAAAACCCTTACTTCCTGCTTGTCTGATCTTGATTATCGAAATTATCGGGTTACAATGGGGTAGCCGAAGGCTAAGACTATGATCTCGTTGAGAGGCTAAGATTTCTAATGACCTAGCTCTAGACTTGCGGTGGTTTTAGCTGTGGTGATTGTGTGTCCCTCGGCAGACCCTCTCCTGGCCCTTATATTGCAGGCCAGGTCCCGAGAGTTCTATCCGAGTTCGGCTAGGTTACAAAGAGTTCTACGTCTAAACTTTCCTTGTTCTTCGTCTTCTTGCCTTGTTCGTCAAGAATCTTTCTTCGGAACCGATATAACGACCCACCTTGGTCGGTGGATGATCTTCATGGGCCCCTGGTTGGGCCGTAGGAGGTAGCATAATATTGGTTACCCGAAGGGTAATGCCCACATCAGTAGCCCCCGAGTGACTGGCCGAAGTAAAGCTTCGGGCATGGACTAAAATTGTCTTCTATCAAACGTCCATAAATGCCGGAAGATCTTGATCTCTTAAAACAGAAAGCTCATTTTTATCGGGTGCGCGTCCAGCGCTCCCGATGGGAGTAGCCCCCGAGTCTAGACACGGATGCTTGCAACCGTGTGTATACTCAAGTTGTACTACTCGAATGTTTTCGGCTATCGATGTTTTCTGCAAACTGTCGTAGTCATCCAATATATTTTTTATATCGGGTCTTCAATAACTTTGAATAAAGTCACGCCAATTGACAGTATGTAAGGGATTTGAGTAACGTGCCCAGTTTTACTCGATAAATCGATGCTGGTTAACTGCCGATGGCAAGACAACATTATTCTACTCAGAATCAAGTCCCCGTGCATGATCCTAGATCTTCTGAAACATTTGAATCCATAATTTTTATCGGGTGCGCGTCCAGCGCTCCCGATGGGAGTAGCCCCCGAGTCTAGGGACGGATGCTTGCAACCGTGCGTAGACTTAAGTCGAGCAACCTGATGTTATAATTTCCTTCGGATGCTTCTTGAAGAGTCGATACGTTTAGTGACATCATCAATGACGGGGCTACTGCGGCGGTCGATTGACAGGACGTGACCTGACGGGCCCACCCTACTTCTGCTCGGTCAGTTAGGAAATGACTAGTCCTTGCGCGTTGACCAAGGCGCCTCCTTGATTTCCGCATGTAGTGGGAGTAATGGGTCGCCGGTTTATCTCTCTCCTTGACATGTGTACGACTGGATCTTTGTCCATCTTCCCACGATGCCAAAATAACGGCCACGATCCCCAGTCATTCCTCGTTATAAATAGAAGAGCTCTTTTGTTTTCACTTTTTACGCGTCCCATACTGCTCATCTTCTTCCTTCTCCTCCTTCTCGCCATTGCTTCTGCCTCCGTGAGCTTTCCAGCAACCATGGGCAGGAAGAAGGGTGCCGCCAGCTCCGGTGCCACCGCAGGCGCAGCCAAAGCCAACCTTGACTGGACAGCAACCACCATCTCCAAGAGCGAGGAGAACAAGATGAGGTCGCTAGGGCTCATCTCTTCTGCCGAATCTGATTTCATTCATCCAGGTTCTGCTTCTCGCCCAAAGCCTCCAAAGGGTTTTACCGTCATGTTCGTTGCTTTTCTGCAGCGTGGGTTTTCTCTTCCAGCCCACGAATTTCTTCGTTATCTCCTCTTTTTCTACGGAATTCAGCTCTTGCAGCTGACTCCTAACTCCATCCTCCACCTCTCGATTTTTATCACCGTGTGCGAAGCTTTCCTCGGCATCGACCCCCACTGGGGTATGTGGAGGAAGATCTTTTATGTCAAACGCCACAATGGCAATGAAGGCCCTCACGTGGTCGGCGGGGTCGGCTTCATCGTCAGGAAGGAAGTTAATTACTTCAACTTCCCGATGAGGGAGTCTGTTCAAGGCTGGCGACAGAAGTGGTTCTATCTTCGAGATATCCCAGCGCCAGGCCGGCGCTCCAGTCTGCCACCATTCGAAGATGTTCTTGCTGCTGTGCCTAAGAAATCTTGGCAAAACACCCTGACTGCTGAGGAGAGCGAAATTGCTGATCAACTGTATGAAAAGATCTTAGATCTAAAGAGTGCAGGGGGTCAGACGATGTGTGGCACTGAAGTGGTCACAGTTTTCTTAAAGCGTCGGGTGCAACCAGTAATGTCAAGGGTTCATCAACTCTGGCTGTATACTTGTGCCAAGGACAAATCGAGGGCTAGCTCGACTGATTTCTCTGAGGAAGATCTTCGGGATGAGGTGCGGCGCCTAACTTGCCTCAGCCAGAGGGATAACATATCTATGACTTCGGCTCGCCCTCCTCTCGATCTTAAACACCTTCCTTCTGAGGTAACTGTTTTATTTGTCTCTGCATCCGATGTTATTTTTGCTTCTAAATCTAAGGCTTGTTATTTTATTTTCGATAGGCTTCTACCGTTGCTCAATGCTATCCACCGACGCCCGAAAGTGGAATAGCTCCAGAAGATGACGACGCTTCCGAAGAGACTGAGGATGACCAGAATATTTTTGAGGATAGCGACGCTTTGGGTGATGAAGCTCCCGAGGATGATGCTCTTGTCAAGTCCATGCGACGCAGGAAGATTAATGAAGACCTGATGACGACATCAGAGTCGAGTCCTAGCGGACGAGATGACGATGAGGCTGACGCAGTTGCTTCCCCTGCACCTTCCCGAGAGACTTCGGCTCCTCAGGTCGCAAAAAGACCATCAAGACTCTTCGCCGAAGAAGATGACCTGGAGTCGATTTCGTAAGTTTTCTTTTATTTCTTTTTACTTGCATTTAGCTTCTTTCGGCTTTACTGAGATTGATTTCTGCTTTATCCAGCTCGGAAGATGATGACGACGTTCCTCTTTCAAAGAGGGCAAAAGTATTATCTGACAAGGCAGAGTCTGCAAAGGAGTCAATGCCTTCGACTGCTGGAAATGATCGGATGGCCACTACTCCGCCAAGAACAGTCGTGGCCAAAGTTCCCCTTTCAACAGTTAATCCTTCAGCAAGCGCCTCCGCTCCTTCATCTTCGCGTGATCATGTAAGCATCTCTTTTTCAGTAGACAGTATCCAGCGTAGTATCCACCAGCCCCCAAGCCGATAATTGGCTCTTTGAAGAAAACCAAGTATAGGTTAAGATATGCCCGTTGTATATTCTGACATAATCCTTCAATTCCCTTGCTGTAGCCAATTTATGCCACAGTTGATGATGTGGTAGATTTTGCTGATCAATTCACTCGACTGGAGTCAGAAAACGTCCAACTTTGCAAGGCTGTTAAAACTTCGGCTGATCAAGTGCTAGAAGCTAACATGCTAGCAGCTGAAGCGCAAAGCGAAAACACATGCTTAAAGGACGAACTGAAGAAGTTGAAGAAGAAGATGAAGGATGAACAGGAGGCAAGGCACAAGGCTTTTGTTGAAGCTGACGAAAAGGAAGGTGCCCTCCGTGAGTCCATTGGAAATTTGCTAAGTAAGATTTCTTCATGCTTGTATGCTTCTTTTTCAGAATACTTTACTCTTTGTAATGAGTTGTTTCACCATGATATTCCAGGTACTGCCGATATGCCTATCGACCGTACGAACAAGCTTCGAGTGGACTCGATGTCGGATGCTCTTATATTTGCGACTGAGTCCAGCAAGCAGAAACAAGATCTCTTGAAGAAGACCAAAGGGGCTTTGTCGAGATTATTCTTGATGATGTTCCCGAAGCTGGACCAGAACAAGACTCTTGGAGAAATGGCAGATACTTTGTTCATCGACTCCTCTGACGCCATTGAGGTATTGAAGCGACGTTCTCGTCTTTACGAAGCAGTCCTTACTTTCCAACTTTTGATGGGACATGGACTTGGTTCTGAGCTGGAGAAGCTCTCTGAAGCTTTACCAGTGGATGCCAATGATTGTCTTGTTGACCTTGAGCCTTTCAAGCAACCCTCATTGTCGTGTGCCAATAGGCTCCTTAGATTAGTTGATGAAGACAAGAAGAAAGCTGCATCTGGAGCTGCACCAAGTTCATCGGCACAAACTTGAACAAGCCTGGCCTACTAATTTTTTTAGTTGTAACCCCAAATACATTCGACCTTTGCTCTGTAATGAATTAGGCTGACTTTGTTGTTGGCACTTGACTTTCATCGTACCCTTTTGAATGAAATGCTTTGCTGGCTCCCGATGGGAGTTTTTCTGTATTCGATGATTTTCTGAAGATGTATGTTAAATATTTTGTTGTAGACTCCTTCGACTTCTTCCCGAGTTGAGAGTTTTTTGAATTCTTTTGCTATTGATGAATCGGAACTTGCGCGTCGCCTGCACGATCAAATTTCCCGATTGAATAAAGATATAGCTGGTCTTCATACTATGGCAGCATTGGTGAAGAATAAGAGCGAACTTGCTGCTGCAGTCGAACACCATGCTTTAGATCGCCTCCGTGTGGCTACCGAGAGCTTAAGCTGTAAGCAGTCAGCCACCTCTTTTTGTTTCACTGATACTTCTGTAAATGATCTTCTGCTAACTTGCTCTTTGTCTTCAAAAGTCGTTGCTTCTGATGAATCAGAAGGGAATAGGCGGATCCATGAGAAGATTGCAGCAATGACCGACATTACTCACCCGAAGTTTGAACTGTGGTCAAATAGATCAAAGGCCGTAATCATGGCGAAGTTTGAGTATCGAGCTGAGAAAGTTCATTATTACTTCGACAAGTACCATGCTCATCTAACCATGGTATGGAAACCCATGTTTCCGTTGGATCCATCACCCGAGACTTTGTCTGCTTTATTCAATCGATTCAAGACTCCAATTAGAATTCGATCTTTGGTGCGCAAAGAACTTCTTGCTGGAGCCGAACTTGCACTTGCTTCTGTTTTAGCATGCCATCCGACCATGGATTTAGAATCCATAGCCAATGCTAATATGAGATTAGATCAATATTATCCCATAGCTAGGCATCCTGCTAATATTATTATTTCTAGGATGGAGGCAGGTACCGAAAGAGATTTGAAGAATCAAGAAGATCAAGGGACCTTGCCATGATAGAAATTCTTTATGTATTCTCGTGCGTAGTGATATTTTGTAAGGAATCTCTCCCTTTTAAGATAACCTTGCGTTGCAAGGAGTAACATTGTATTTATTTGATGTTCTTTTTTAACATCATTATGAATCGTTGAACCGTAAGTCCAGCCAAAATATTTTGTCGAAGGCAACTGAGTGATCAGGTCAGTTTGCTCACTCGACGACCCCGTAGTAATCGCAATTTTTGCAGAGTCGCTTGTATGTTTTGTAAGAGCGACACCCTTCGAGTAAACGAGGGAATTATTTGCTTTTTATTCGGCTCCGTAACACGGTGCACCGATATGAGCCTTTCGTATGTTATATTGTTTCCACCAATTGCAGCACTCGCAAGTTTATTTGAGGCTTTTGATGGTATTTATTTTTGATAAAGACTTATGGTTTCCGAGTATTGCCGGAAAAACCACGGTGCGTCGATAACCATAGCTCCTGATGGAAGTAGTAGTTAACAACGTCATTGAAATATTTATTTGCAGCCCCCGAGTATTGCCGGGTAAGCTATGACATGTAGTTTAACCGGAGCTCCTGATGGGAGTAGTAGTAGTCGATAAAAAGATCCCCAAACATTTGTTCGGGTGAAAAGATAATAATATATGCTGAACCAGAAGTTTTATTCATAATACGTATCAGGCTAAGAAGCCTTTATGCAAACAAGAAAAAGGTCGAGTCCTACACATAGAATCATCGTAAGTTTGCGACGTTCCATGGGTTCCCAACATCTTTTCCCGAAGTAGGATTCTTGAGGCGATAAGCTCCTCTTGGTATAACTTCAGTGAATAAACGGTCCTTCCCATGGAGACTCAAGTTTCAGAGTTCTTTCTTGCTTCAACCGTAGTACTAGATCACCAACACTGAAACTTCGAGTTCGAACACTTTGACTGTGATAATTCCGTATTGCCTACTGGTACACTGCTGTTCTTGCTAAGGCGATGTCTCGAGCCTCATCAAGAAGATCTACAGCATCTTGTAGTGCGTGAACAGAGGTTGCCTCTGTATATGCGACCACCCGAGGTGCTTCAAAGCGAACGTCGGCAGGTAGAACAACTTCGGCTCCGTAGACAAGGAAGAACAGAGTATATTGTGTTGACCTATTTGGTGTAGTCCGTAAACTCCAAAGTACTGATGGTAATTCTTCGACCCATGCTCCAGCTGCACCCGTAAGGCGCTTTTTAATGCCATCGCAGATTAGTCCATTGATCCTTTCTACTTGCCCATTGGTCTGAGGATGTGCAACCGAAGCAAATTTGAGCTTGATACTATTGCTGTTGCAGAAGTGATGGAATTCCTTAGAATCAAAGTTGGTTCCATTGTCTGTAATGATGCTATGAGGCACACCAAAACGATAAGTTATTCCTTTGAAGAATTTGACAGCGGTCTTGGCTGTCTGATTGGTGACTGGTATGGCCTCGATCCACTTGGTGAATTTATCAACTACCACCAATAGATGAGTATGACCACCAGGCGTTGATTTCGGCAGTGGACCAACTTGATCAATTCCCCATTGCGGAAAGGGCCAGGCCAAAGGTATTGTCATTAGGTCCGTGGCAGGTGCATGTGGTTTTGGTGCAAAACGTTGGCAAGGATCGCACTTCCAAACTAAGTCTCTTGCATCGGCTACTGTTGTTGGCCAATAAAACCCAGCCCTGAAAGCTTTGGCCACAAGTGCTCTACTGCTTGCATGATGACCACAGGTCCCTTCGTGTATTTCTCGCAATAGAGCCTTTCCATCGTTGATGGCGATGCACCGTTGGAAGATGCCAGAGATGCTTCGCTTATAAAGGTCACCATCCACTATGACAAAGGCCTTAGATCGTCGTATGATGCGTCTAGCTTCCGTTGGATCGTCTGGCAATCGCTGCTCCATCAAATATGCCAGAAAAGGTTTGGTCCATAAAGGCTCAAGAAGAAGAACTTGCTGTTTAGATTTAACAGTAATATCTTCGGCAGCTTCCTGGAGCGTAGCTCCCGGGTCAGTAGCCGATACTTCTGGAGGTGCCGAAGTTTTTTACTTTAATGGACCTTTGAGTAATTACTTCATAGAAGACTCCATCTGGAATAGAAGAGCATGTAGAGCCGATATTAGCCAAAGTGTCGGCTTCCTCGTTGCTAGCTCTGCCAATGTGTTTTAACTCGCAACCTTCAAACTTAGCTTCCATCAATTGATACAACTGACGATAAGCAATCATATTATCGCTGATAGCGTCGCATAAATTCATCGACTGCTGAACCACGAGATTTGAATCTCCATAAATATCCAGACGAGTAGCTCCACATGCTTTGGCCATACGCATCCCGTGTAGTAATGCTTCGTATTCTGCTTCATTATTTGTTGGTAATGAGAAATTCATCCTTAGAACATATCTCATTTTGTCTCCTTGCGGCGAGATTAGCACTACTCTGGCCCCTGCACCTGTGCTTCGCTTAGATCCATCGAAATACATCGTCCACGAACCCGACATGTCGGGTGCTGCCAGGATTTGCGACTGGATCCAGTCGACCAAGAAATCAGGAAGGACCTGGGACTTGATTGCTGTTCGGTTAACATAAGAAATATCGTGTGGTGCTAATTCGATAGCCCATTGAGATACTCTACCTGTAGCCTCTGGGTTGGTGAGTATGTTCTTCAATGGGGCCTCGTTGACAACGATTATCGGATGTTCCGCGAAGTAATGTCGTAACTTTCGCGCTGTCCTCCATACGGCATACGCCAACTTCTGGTGATGAGGATATCGTTGTTTTGCCGGTGTGAGTACTTCGCTAGGGTAGTAAACGGGGCGTTGCACGCCATGGACTTTCCCTTCTTCTGCGCGTTCAACGACAAGCACAGTGCTGACGACTTGTATAGTTGCGGCTATATAGAGCAGCATCGGTGTAACATCCCAAATTTTTTTAAAACAAAGAAGAAAATGAATTTCCTTCTTCCAAAAGTTGGAACCAACAAAAACTTTATTTGAGTTCTATAATGTGCATAGTGCTCATGCCTACATGTTGTGAGTTTTGCCATGATGCTTGTGTGAAGTATTTTGAAATGTTCCTAAACCCTTAAACCTTGCTCTTTTTCACCATCAAAGAGAAATGAAGAAAGTGAGAAAATAAAAATAACATAGTGGCATATGTGAGCCTATGGCTATTTTTGCAAAACTTTAACCTAGGCCATTATGCTTTGTGCCAATGTTTGAAAACCTTAATAAACCCTACCTAGTACTCAACAACTCAAATCCAAGGTGAAACAAAAGAAAATAAAAAGAAAATAAGAAAATCCCATAGAGGCATATGAGAGTAATAGGGCCAAAATGCAAACTTGAGCATTTGACCCCAAACTCTTGGGTTGAATGGTTGGAACACAACCATATACCATTTCAACACTCAACAACATCAATTGGATCAAAGAAAATCAAACCAACAAGAAAAGAAATGAAATTTCCATGTTGCATGTGATAATGGTCACATGTGGCATTTTTAACATCTTACCCTCTTTGAGCCCCTGTATTAAGAATTTTCTAAACCAAACTCTCTCAACTCTTTGCACCTCATCCAAGTACTCATCAAGGTGAACCAAATGGTGAAGACCAACCTTCCAAACTCATTCTCAATTTCTTAATCTAATCAAGCAAAGTTGCAACACCAAATCAGATTCAAGATCATACCCATTTTGGATTTTCACAAACCTGCTTCATTTTGCACATCACCCCCACCATTATGTTCCAAACATTATTTGAATCATCTCCATAAAATACTTTGGCAAATTTCAAATTCAAAGTTCTTTCGGCCATTTCATCAAACACCTTATGGACAGAGACCAAATAAAACACAAACCACTATTTAAAATAGTGTTTGGCCTAACTTGGTTCCCCCATTGGTCACACTTAGTGCCCTAGCATCTCCTCTAGCCATGCCATGCCTTGCCATGCTCACCATGGCCAAAGTGTCTCCCTATGTCATGGCATATGTCACACATGTTGGCCATGATCTTTTGTGCATGCTCTAGCTCTCTCTAGCCTTGCCAACCATGTCACATACCTTGGCCTCACCTCACCTAAGCTTGCATTGCACTCATAGACCAAGAAAAATGCATAGAGGATCCATGCCATGGCCATGCCATCCCCTTGGTCCCCTCCAACATCTTGCCCCCTCCTTGACACCCTCGACATGCCATCCCCTAGGTCCCCTCCAACATCTTGCCCCCTCCTTGACACCTTGGACATGCACACCCCATGCCACCCTATCCCCTCTCTCTCTCACCTTGCCAACCTCCTCCACCCTATAAAAGGAGGCTTCCCCCACTCCAATTCTTCACACCACTTCACTCCTCTCCTCTCCCTGATCCTCCTCAAGCAATCCCTCATCCCAATTTCATCCACAAAGCCCCAATCGATCGCCGGAGCGCCGCCAGTACTGCTGCAAGATCGCCGGAGCTAGGAGCCGCCCCAGGAGACGCCGCCGGTACAAGGAGCCTCGCCATCCTCGACAACGCCGCCCTGCATCAACGCCGACGACCGCCGGACCTCCGGTGAGCCGCCGACCCCCAAGGCTCGCCGCCAGTGAGCCCGTGCTCGTCGTCGACGACGGCACACGTGGACCGTCGGATCCTGCTCTAATCCTGCGGCTCACATAGATCATACCGTTTCGCTGTTTAAGTACCGCTGATAGTAGGTCCCGCTGTCAGGCGGCCTGCTCGTGCGAGACACGCAGTGGGCCGGCCCGTTTTCTTTTTCTCCCCTGGCCCAATTCGTTTTCCCGCGCAGCCCAACAATTCAAATTCGAATTATTTCGTTTAACCGAAATTCAATACTGGTGCTTGATTCAAAATTTAATAGAATCAAATCTACTGAGCCAAATTTGATGAATTTTATATTGTTGGAAAGCATATGAAATTATCTAACCAACCCCACTGGTCTCCACCCTAGATTCATTGTAGATCACTTGCACTAAAAATAACAAGGCAGTAACTTTTCAAATTTCAAACAATTCTTAAAAATCAACCATAAATGATTTTGAGTTGATTCCAACTCTCAAAAATCACATTTCATATACTCTAATTGTTTATGCAAAAATATGACATATTTGTTTCAAAGGATCATGGGCTAGAGTAAAATAATGGCTATGTGGCCATTTCTAGTCTATTTAAATTACCCCAAATTTATTTATTAAATAGTATGAGAGTTTTCCTCTCATTTAAATCATTGTCTCAAGTACTCCAATATGAGGAAATATCTTGGGTATAAATAACCTCATATTTAATTACTTGGTGATATTAAATTGTTCCATAGTAATATTTAAATTGCATGAGATATAGAATCTCATTTAAATCATTTTCCCAAATGATAAATGTGAAGTGTTGACCTTGGTCAACATAATCTCGCACTTATTAATGGAGGAGATTAAATCTTAATAAGATTCAATGAGAGGAAATTATTTCTCAAAAGGAAGAAAATAGAAACCCTAATGAATATTTCAATAAGAGGAAATTATCTTCCAAACACTAAAGAAGAAAATCCTAGCGCCATGTGAGTGATATTTGGGGTTGATACTAGATCATCTAGAGTGGGCCATTAGGGCTAACTAGTCTACTTAAGTATTGTTTGGTGATTGTTATCTTCGTATCCGTTTATAGACGCTAGTACCGAAGGCTACGAAGGGGAAGACGAGAACATCTACGGAGAAGAAGGAGGAACACTTTGATCAATACACCAACCAAGGCAAGCTATATTATTGCAAGATGTTACCAATGCAAGCTATACTCTTGCAAGCTACCCTAGTGCAAAGCTCTACTAGAGCAAGGCACCATTGCACCATTACTTTATGTTTAAGGATCCAATCCCAAGTTTTATTCTTACAAGCTTTTACTTTGATTATCCAAGCTTACTTTTATAGTTAACTTTGGTCTAGGTATAGAGTACTATAAGAGTATCAAATTTAGCCTAGAGAGCTACAAGTTAGCTAGCACCCCTCATGAATAGTTGCTAGTGCTAAACTAAAATTGTTTACTCTAGATGGGAACTTGTGAATCAAATGACTTTGAAAACCTTAGAATGATGAGCCATTCTATTGAAAGTTTTGAAGGTGAATATGACCTGAATGACATGGTGAATTTAACAAAAACTGATGGTTGGGTTCGGATGCGATACCATTCCAATTTTAGAGTACCCCCACAATACCTGATTATGGGTAGGGCTTAACTGGAAGTTTATGTACTTTAGTATGGGTTCCCTCTAAACAAGCGTCATCGGGGTTATGCCGAAAGCTGCCTCCACAACAAAAGAAACGACGTTAAAGAAGAGGTGAATGTCCGGCCCAAGCCCTGTGCAGTTCCTAGGATGGCAGAATGGCATCACTGGGAGGACAAGCTCATGGGGAGAGGTGCCTATACTAGGGTATGTAAGTGAAAGGTTATGGTTGATGATCCGCATACTGAGTATGATTATTCAGGGCTATCCCTGACGGATGTAATCAAAAGTTGTGGCACAAGTGTACAACCTCTGCAGAGTGTAAACCTATTCGAATAGCCGTGTCCACGGTTATGGACGGTTGGAAAGGCCATACTGTTCTGTCATCAGAACTCTTCAAAAATGTTACAGGTGACTGGTAACTTATGATTTGAACTTGAAAGTTAAATTTGACTTGAATCACAACAGAGTTGTGGGAATGACACTAATGTTCCCACTTGAGTTAGTTAGGCAAATAACGAGTCTTTTATTACTAAGTGCTTATGAAATAAAACTGGCTTTATGCAAATAAACCTAGAGCTTAGAACCCCCTTACCCTTGTTGATAATGCTTACACTAGTATTAGTTTGCGAGTACTTTAAAGTACTCATGGCTGTGTCCCTGGCTATTCAAATGGCCAGACTATGAAGAGGAGCACCAGTACCGTGAAGATGGACAGCAGGACGTCTATGATAACTAGGACTACTCCTGACGTCAACAGTTGCCTATGGAACAGATGGACCGCTACTACGTTTCTTCCGCTGTGTGTGTTTTGTAATTGATCATTAGATCAACCCTTGTTGTAAGACTGGATCATGTGATCCTTTGATGTAAGACAATTATGGTTTGTAATGAATGATGTTCTGTGATATCAATCTATTATGTCTCGCAAAAACAATATTCCTGGGATTGCGATGTATGGCATAATAGGCATCTGGACTTAAAAATCCGGGTGTTGACAAGTTGGTATCAGAGCCATTGTTTGACCTTAGGAGACCCTAGTTAGAATGGATGTCTGAAAAACTTAGTTTCAAAACAAATGAAGTGAATATTTATGAAAACTTATTCTCCCTCTTATCCTTGAGATCCTTTCAAAAAGATTATTTCTGAAAATTTATTCTTACCCTTATCCTTGAGATCCTTTTTAAAAGGGGTATTTCTGAAAACTTATTCGCACTCTTATCCTTGAGATCTTTTCAAAAAGGCATGCTCTACTTTTCTTTGTACGGCTCCATAAAATTTTGCACACCTTGACTTCATACTGCACAAGACCCGCAAGGAATTGGACAGCATCCGTGCCTTATACCAACGACAAGCATCTCGCCTATGAAGACGAAGAACCTACCCTTCCGAATGAAGAGTAGTATCACTAGAGCACTCTCGTAGGTGTGAGTTTGTATCTGTCCCTTGTATCGTAGAACGAATGAATGGTTCTTAAAAACCAACGGTGTGTTAGTTTTGTAATATGTGATGTTTGGTATGAATGAAAAAGTGTTGTTGGTTTTTACCCCCTCAACACTACTCAAGTTTTCAAGCTTTGAACTTTTCAAACTTAAACCAAACAAACCATAGAAATTTCTCTCTTATCTTATGATCTACCTCATTGTTCAGATGGCCCCTCCTACCCGCAACAACTCCCGTGCCCAGGCCAACCAGATGCACATTGAGCACGCCAAGATGACTGACACCATCAACATCCTTGCAATGGAGCGCAAGGCACTTCGCCATCAGCACGCCAAGAAGGACTACCTCATTGCTCGCCTCCGCGTGAGGATAGCATCACTGGAGCAGCTCATACCAATACCCCACCATGCCCCCAGAGGCAAGTCCACTGTAACTTGCTATGAATGTGGTGTTACTGGTCATTACTCTAATAAGTGCCCGATGAAAGCCGCCAACAATGCCCCAAGGACTGGAAGCAATGCTGTGCCCCTTACCTCAGGAGACAAGTCAACTGTGACCTGCTATGAATGTGGAATCCAAGGTCATTACTCCAATGAGTGCCCCAAGAAGCTAGCAAGGACTGCCCCCAATACCGTTGCACCTGCCCAGCAGCAGCGCCGTGTCACAACTGGAAGGAAGTTTGCCCCAAACTACCCGAACAACCGCAACGGTCGTTACTACAGCATGAATGCCACTGAAGCCCAGGAAGCACCCAATGCCATGCAGAGTATGTTTTCCTGTTAATCCAATTGCCCAATCTCTCTTAGGTTCCTAACTTTTCTTAAATCTCGGGACGAGATTTTTTTTAAGGGGGAAGGGTTTGTAACATCCCAATTTTTTTTAAAACAAAGAAGAAAATGAATTTCCTTCTTCCAAAAGTTGGAACCAACAAAAACTTTATTTGAGTTCTATAATGTGCATAGTGCCCATGCCTACATGTTGTGAGTTTTGCCATGATGCTTGTGTGAAGTATTTTGAAATGTTCCTAAACCCTTAAACCTTGCTCTTTTTCACCATCAAAGAGAAATTAAGAAAGTGAGAAAATAAAAATAACATAGTGGCATATGTGAGCCTATGGCTATTTTTGCAAAACTTTAACCTAGGCCATTATGCATTGTGCCAATGTTTGAAAACCTTAATAAACCCTACCTAGTACTCAACAACTCAAATCCAAGGTGAAACAAAAGAAAATAAAAAGAAAATAAGAAAATCCCATAGAGGCATATGAGAGTAATAGGGCCAAAATGCAAACTTGAGCATTTGACCCCAAACTCTTGGGTTGAATGGTTGGAACACAACCATATACCATTTCAACACTCAACAACATCAATTGGATCAAAGAAAATCAAACCAACAAGAAAAGAAATGAAATTTCCATGTTGCATGTGATAATGGTCACATGTGGCATTTTTAACATCTTACCCTCTTTGAGCCCCTGTATTAAGAATTTTCTAAACCAAACTCTCTCAACTCTTTGCACCTCATCCAAGTACTCATCAAGGTGAACCAAATGGTGAAGACCAACCTTCCAAACTCATTCTCAATTTCTTAATCTAATCAAGCAAAGTTGCAACACCAAATCAGATTCAAGATCATACCCATTTTGGATTTTCACAAACCTGCTTCATTTTGCACATCACCCCCACCATTATGTTCCAAACATTATTTGAATCATCTCCATAAAATACTTTGGCAAATTTCAAATTCAAAGTTCTTTCGGCCATTTCATCAAACACCTTATGGGCAGAGACCAAATAAAACACAAACCACTATTTAAAATAGTGTTTGGCCTAACTTGGTTCCCCCATTGGTCACACTTAGTGCCCTAGCATCTCCTCTAGCCATGCCATGCCTTGCCATGCTCACCATGGCCAAAGTGTCTCCCTATGTCATGGCATATGTCACACATGTTGGCCATGATCTTTTGTGCATGCTCTAGCTCTCTCTAGCCTTGCCAACCATGTCACATACCTTGGCCTCACCTCACCTAAGCTTGCATTGCACTCATAGACCAAGAAAAATGCATAGAGGATCCATGCCATGGCCATGCCATCCCCTTGGTCCCCTCCAACATCTTGCCCCCTCCTTGACACCCTGGACATGCCATCCCCTTGGTCCCCTCCAACATCTTGCCCCCTCCTTGACACCTTGGACATGCACACCCCATGCCACCCTATCCCCTCTCTCTCTCACCTTGCCAACCTCCTCAACCCTATAAAAGGAGGCTTCCCCCACTCCAATTCTTCACACCACTTCACTCCTCTCCTCTCCCTGATCCTCCTCAAGCAATCCCTCATCCCAATTTCATCCACAAAGCCCCAATCGATCGCCGGAGCGCCGCCGATCTCGCTGCAAGATCGCCGGAGCTAGGAGCCGCCCCAGGAGACGCCGCCGGTACAAGGAGCCTCGCCATCCTCGACAATGCCGCCCTGCATCAACGCCGACGACCGCCGGACCTCCGGTGAGCCGCCGACCCCCTTGGCTCGCCGCCAGTGAGCCCGTGCTCGTCGTCGACGACGGCACACGTGGACCGTCGGATCCTGCTCTAATCCTGCGGCTCACATAGATCATACTGTTTCGCTGTTTAAGTACCGCTGTCAGGCGGCCTGCTCGTGCGAGACACGCAGTGGGCCGGCCCGTTTTCTTTTTCTCCCCTGGCCCAATTCGTTTTCCCGCGCAGCCCAACAATTCAAATTCGAATTATTTCGTTTAACTGAAATTCAATACTGGTGCTTGATTCAAAATTTAATAGAATCAAATCTACTGAGCCAAATTTGATGAATTTTATATTGTTGGAAAGCTTATGAAATTATCTAACCAACCCCACTGGTCTCTACCCTAGATTCATTGTAGATCACTTGCACTAAAAATAACAAGGCAGTAACGTTTCAAATTTCAAACAATTCTTAAAAATCAACCATAAATGATTTTGAGTTGATTCCAACTCTCAAAAATCACATTTCATATACTATAATTGTTTATGCAAAAATATGACATAGTTGTTTCAAAGGATCATGGGCTAGAGTAAAATAATGGCTATGTGGCCATTTCTAGTCTATTTAAATTACCCCAAATTTATTTATTAAATAGTATGAGAGTTTTCCTCTCAGTTAAATCATTGTCTCAAGTACTCCAATATGAGGAAATATCTTGGGTATAAAGAACCTCATATTTAATTACTTGGTGATATTAAATTGTTCCATAGTAATATTTAAATTGCATGAGATATAGAATCTCATTTAAATCATTTTCCCAAATGATAAATGTGAAGTGTTGACCTTGGTCAACATAATATCACACTTATTAATTGAGGAGATTAAATCTTAATAAGATTCAATGAGAGGAAATTATTTCTCAAAAGGAAGAAAATAGAAACCCTAATGAATATTTCAATAAGAGGAAATTATCTTCCAAACACTAAAGAAGAAAATCCTAGCGTCATGTGAGTGATATTTGGGGATGGTACTAGATCATCTAGAGTGGGCCATTAGGGCTAACTAGTCTACTTAAGTATTGTTTGGTGATTGTTATCTTCGTATCCGTTTATAGACGCTAGTACCGAAGGCTACGAAGGGGAAGACGAGAACATCTACGGAGAAGAAGGAGGAACACTTTGATCAATACACCAACCAAGGCAAGCTATATTATTGCAAGATGTTACCAATGCAAGCTATACTCTTGCAAGCTACCCTAGTGCAAAGCTCTACTAGAGCAAGGCACCATTGCACCATTACTTTATGTTTAAGGATCCAATCCCAAGTTTTATTCTTACAAGCTTTTACTTTGATTATCCAAGCTTACTTTTATAGTTAACTTTGGTCTATGTATAGAGTACTATAAGAGTATCAAATTTAGCCTAGAGAGCTACAAGTTAGCTAGCACCCCTCATGAATAGTTGCTAGTGCTAAACTAAAATTGTTTACTCTAGATGGGAACTTGTGAATCAAATGACTTTGAAAACATTAGAATGATGAGCCATTCTATTGAAAGTTTTGAAGGTGAATATGACCTGAATGACATGGTGAATTTAACAAAAACTGATGGTTGGGTTCGGATGCGATACCATTCCAATTTTAGAGTACCCCGACAATACCTGATTATGGGTAGGGTTTAACTGGAAGTTTATGTACTTTAGTATGGGTTCCCTCTAAACAAGCGTCATCGGGGTTATGCCGAAAGCTGCCTCCACAACAAAAGAAACGATGTTAAAGAAGAGGTGAATGTCCAGCCAAAGCCCTGTGCAGTTCCCAGGATGGCAGAATGGCATCACTGGGAGGCCAAGCTCATGGGGAGAGGTGCCTATACTAGGGTATGTAAGTGAAAGGTTATGGTTGATGATCCGCATACTGAGTATGATTATTCATGGCTATCCCTGACGGATGTAATCAAAAGTTGTGGCACAAGTGTACAACCTCTGCAGAGTGTAAACCTATTCGAATAGCCGTGTCCACGGTTATGGACGGTTGGAAAGGCCATACTGTTCCGTCATCAGAACTCTTCAAAAATGTTACAGGTGACTGGTGACTTATGATTTGAACTTGAAAGTTAAATTTGACTTGAATCACAACAGAGTTGTGGGAATGACACTAATGTTCCCACTTGAGTTAGTTAGGCAAATAAAGAGTCTTTTATTACTAAGTGCTTATGAAATAAAACTGGCTTTATGCAAATAAACCTAGAGCTTAGAACCCCCTTACCCTTGTTGATAATGCTTACACTAGTATTAGTTTGCGAGTACTTTAAAGTACTCATGGCTGTGTCCCTGGCTATTCAAATGGACAGACTATGAAGAGGAGCACCAGTACCGTGAAGATGGACAGCAGGACGTCTATGATAACTAGGACTACTCCTGACGTCAACAGTTGCCTGTGGAACAGATGGACCGCTACTACGTTTCTTCCACTGTGTGTGTTTTGTAATTGATCATTAGATCAACCCTTGTTGTAAGACTGGATCATGTGATCCTTTGATGTAAGATAATTATGGTTTGTAATGAATGATGTTCTGTGATATCAATCTATTATGTCTCGCAAAAACAATATTCCTGGGATTGCGATGTATGGCATAATAGGCATCTGGACTTAAAAATCCGGGTGTTGACAATCGGCTCCCTGTCCTGTGGAGTCACGAGGACGGGAGAAGTTGATAAAACCTTCTTCAAGTTGTCGAAAGCATCCTGTGCCTCTGCTGTCCACTCAAACTTTTCGGATTTTTTCATCAGCTGATAGAATGGGAAGGCCTTTTCTCCCAGTTTTGCAATTAATCTACTAAGGGCTGCCAATCGTCCTGCCAATTGCTGCACTTGCTGTAGACACTTGGGTGGCTCCATGTCAAGGACAACTTTAATCTTCAAAGGGTTGGCTTCTATTCCTCTGGCTGAAATAAAGTACCCAAGTACTTGGCCTCCTGGTACCCCGAAGAAGCATTTTTTCGGATTCAGCTTGATTTTGTATCTGTCGAGATTGTCGAAAGTTTCTCTCAAATCATCGATGAGTGTAGCCACGTTTCTAGTTTTGACGACGATGTCGTCGATATAAACCTCAATATTTCGGCCAATCTGCTCTCCAAGGCAGGCTTGCATGCACCGCTGATAGGTTGCACCTACGTTTTTTAACCCAAAGGTTATGACGTTGTAGCAGTAAACACCATGCGGGGTTATGAACGCAGTTAACTCCTGGTCTACTTTTTTGAGTTTGATCTGATTATATCCTGAATAAGCATCGAGGAAGGAGATGCGATCGCAGCCTGCTGTGGAGTCGACTATTTGATCGATGCGAGGCAACGGGAAATGATCCTTTGGGCAATGCTTATTGAGGCTTGCGTAATCGATACACACACGGAGAACTGTCGTATCTTTGTTTGTTACCATGACTGGATTAGCTACCCACTCGGCTTCCTTGAGCTCCCGAATAAAACCAGCGTTGCGGAGCCGATTAACTTCTTCGCCAATAGCTTTTGTTTTTGGTTCTGAGAAACGACGTAACGTTTGCTGTACAGGTTTGGCTTTAGGGTCAACATTGAGGGCGTGCTCAGCGAGTTCCCTGGGAATACCTGGCATGTCGGATAGTTCCCATGCAAATATTTCCCAGCGCTCACGGAGGAACTCGATGAGCGTGCTTTCCTATGCGGCAGCAAGATCTGCCGATGTGTTGACCGTTTTCTTCGGATCAGAGGGGTGCACTTGATGCTTCTTGGCTTCCTTGGCAACGTCAAACTCATCAGATTTTGCGTTCCGATTGTCGGCAGGTGGCTGTGTATGATCGGTGACCACGTCAAGTGCATTAAGTTCTTCCCTGACTCCAAACTTTGACGCGATCTTCTGGAAATCTCTATCGCAATTATCAGAACGAGAAAAACTCCCGTGAACAGTTATTGCTGTCCCATTATTGCCTGGCATCTTCAGCTTCAAATATGCGTAATGAGGTACTGCCATGAACTTGACGAATGCTGGCCTACCGGGTATGGCGTGGTACTGTGATTCCCAATCCACTACCTCGAACTCGAGCTTCTCCTTCCTGAAGTTGCTGGGTGTGCCGAAGACAACATCCAATGAAATTTTTCCGAGGGGATAAGCGGGTCGGGTTGGGATGATGCCATGGAAACCAGTGTCAGATTCTTTTAGCATATCGACCGATAATCCCATTGCTTTCATTGTACTTGCAAACAAAAGGTTTAGGCCACTTCCTCCATCCATGAACACTTTGCTCATATTGTATCCTCCGATATGCGCTTCAAGGACTAGGGCAGCGTGACCGGGCCTTGGAACGGCTATCGGGAGGTCTGCTCTGCTGAACAGGATGTTTTGATCCGACCAATCGCTATAATCGGGTATGTCACAACCCATTTTCCATAACTTGCATATTTCCAAATCTTGAAAAATATGAGCCAACAAAAACTTTTGTTTCTTGTGCTTATGTGAGTGCTTAGGGTAGACTCTTGCATGTGGTTATGTGTAGAATTCCTTACTGTGCTTAAACCAAATTAAAAACCCTAGCACCAGGGTCTCGGCACCACTTTGAACCATTAGGGTTTACCCTCTCTCTTGCCAACCCCACCTCTCATATTTGATCTCTCGGATTAAAAACCCTAGTTAAACCCTAACCCTAGGTTTCAAACCACTCCAAGATAAGAGGGGACATTACCCTCTCTTAATTCTGGTGGAAAAACCACCAACTAGGGTGACACCATCATCACCACCACCACACCACTCTTCTCTTTTTTTCTCCAACAATTGGGCACTTGTTTTATCTTCAATTTTTGGCACATGCATTAGTGGCATGGCCCCCTCTCTTTTTCACCCTGCCCCTCTTCTTCTCTTTCTCTCTTTCTCTCTTTGTCTCTGGTTGAGAGACATGAGAGGGGACACTTTCCCCTCTCATTTTCTCTTCTCTTTTTCTCGCTTTCTCTTTTCTGTTTTGGGCCATGGACATCACCACCACCTCTTCTCTTTGCCCTGGCCCAGCTTTGGCACCCCACTACCCCCCTTTTTTTCGGCCCAGACCACCAGCACCCCCTCTCCCGCCAAACCCTAGCCCAAACACGCACGCGCGCGCACGCCCGCGCGTCAACGAGCGTGGCCGCCTCGCGCAGCGCGCCTGGCACCTCGACTCCGTCCCTCCACCTCGTCTTCATGCGACTATCACCTCGGACACCACCCACACCGCTTCGACGCCCACGCCATCCTCTCGTCTGCCGCGCACGGGAGATACGCCTGTCTCCCCTCTCCCTCTATAAAACGGGCCTCAGCGCCATCGCCGCCCCCTTTCACCACTTCTCCACCCCACGCCACCACTCTGCCCCTCTGCAGAGCTGCTCGAGCAGCAGCTCGAGCTGCTGTCGCTGCTGCCTGCCTCGTCGACGCTCAACGCGGTCACCGCGCGGGTGACGCGCAGGTGGTCACCACCACGACGCCGACGCTCCCTCTCTCGTTTTTGTTCGTCACCATCACCATCTGCAGCGCCTAACCGCCCCCTCCTTACCTCCCTGACGCGTAGATCCGCCGCAGAACGCCGCCGCCATCGACGCTCCGACGACGCCCGTGACGCAGACGTCGCCGAGCGAGGAGGAGGAGCAGCACCTGGACGCCGCCAGGACCTCCACTCGACGCACCGCAACGCCACCGACCCGCCTGCACCACGCCACGCCGTCCCCAGCCGCCGGTAAGCCGCGCCGCTCCCTCTCTTCTTCTCTGCCGGCGAGCGCGCCGCACACGTGAGGGAGACGACGGCCTGGACCGTCCGATCCCGATCCGACGGCTGCATGGCCCGTGCAGCCACGTCGGCATGCACGGCCTGACCCGCCACGGGCCCTGGCCTTTTTTTTTCTTCGCCGCCACCTGGAAAACTTACTGGGCCAGCCCATCCCTGTGCACCTGGCACGGCCCAAAACTTCCCGCCCGTTTCAATTCGTTTGAAAATTAAAAATTGGCTGTTAAAATTTGAAATGTATCTGTGTACTGTTTTGTGAATACCTTGAGATTGGCACATCCGTTTGAGATGAATCCAACTGCAGTAGAACCAGTATGAAAATATCTTTCAAATGCCACTGACCTGGTATTTTTAGGATTTTTGTACGATTTTTAATGAATTAAACATGCTCACTGTATTCTGTTTAGTATTTCTAAAACCTAAAATTGTAGGATTAATATTTTTGGATGAATCCAATTTGGTTGATCTTGTTTTCGTACTGGCCACCTTAGAAAAATACTGTTAGTCTCTGTTCATGAATTTTTGTCTCTGTTTATAAGTGTATGTGTGTCACATGCAATGTTGAATTTGAAACCTCTTTGATTTAATTGAATCCTTGCCACCACTTTGTTTTAAAAATAGCCAACCCATGTTTTGTTACTATCAAACAACTCCCCTGCATATTTTCATTTTGTTTTACTTAACCCTTGGTTCATGAACTATGTGTTGATTGTATGTGTTATGTACTTTTGCGACGCTAGATACGAACGAGGGTGAAGTTGAAGGGGAGGATTTTGGAGAAGGTTTTGAAGAAGACCAGGGACAAGCCAACCAAGGCAAGCCATCTATTGATCTCTGATTGTTGTGTCTCATATTGTTGTTACCATGATGTTATCCTTGTCTCTCGATCTATTGTGTGTGTTAGTCTTCTTATAATGTCAATGCATGCTTCCCTTGAGCATGATGATCCTCTTGGACACCCTTATGCACCCGCTTAGTGAGTAAAGGGGAAAGCATTATGATCATGGGTATGCCATCCTATCGTGTTGTTTATACATGCTTACCTTAAGCGTGTTGGCCCATTTGTCAATTCACACCTACACCCCCTTTTAGTGGAAAGGTGGTGATCATCATGATCTTGGTGTGCCCTCATATTGTGATGGGTATGCCTACCTACTTTGGGTATGTCGAACTGCTGACCTCTACCACACCACCCCCCCCCTTAGTGTGTTGGTTGGTTAGCCTCAAAATCTTGAGGTATTTTTCCTCTTATGTTGACAACATCCACGCTTACCTTAAGTAAGTATGACTCCTTTGACTCTACCTTTATCACCCCCATATTGGTATGATAACTATCATCGTGCCCCCTTGTAGATAGCTTAGTTCTTCACAATAAAGCCTTAGGTTGGGAAAAACCCGATGGTTTATGTTTTGGAAAGACTTTGAAAACCTTGGGAAGATGTGGACTTGCCCAGGTGTTGTTTCAAGAGAAAGGTCTTGTTGATTTCGGAAAAATGGTGTGTGTTGGGTTGAGGTCAACAAGGAGAGTGTGAGAAAAAGGCTTTAAAATGAGCACTGTGTATAAGTGTTCGCCGTCCCAACTTTACTATGCGCAACCACATTACCCAAACGTGGGCACGGGCTTAGCTTGTAGTTTGTTCTTCTTGACATGGGACACCGCACAATTATACAAGGGTAAGAGTACCCCCGAGTCCGGATTGCCGTCGTTGGAGGCAATAGTATAACGAGATGCCTTCGGGGCTACTCGTTCGGAAGACACTATGGGTCTCCCGCCGGGGCAATGGAGTCACGCTCAAGATGAGGTGAGCTGCCATGGTTTGCCGGGGAGGTACACTCCATAGGGTAGGATCCCGTGCTAACACGAATGAGCGAAAGGCTATGACAGGTTATCCGAAACTCGCACACTTGTGTATGACGAACCGGGGATGATCCCGACGGATTTTACCAGCGCGAACTCTGCAGAGTATCAATCTATTCGAATAGCCGCGTCCGCGGTCATGGACGAGTTGAAATGGCCATACTTAACCGGGGCTAGTTTTGTTTACAAAATGCTTTTCAAAGGAAAAGAGAAAGTGTTCTTGATGTACCGGAAGGGTACGAGCAATGATGGCGACCATATGGTGATGGTCGGAAAGGAAACAAAAAGGGCTACTCCCATCCTAGAGTTTTATGTAGAGGAACTCTTTTGAAGTATCTTCTTCAACAAAGATATAGAGATGTCATAGGATATCTTTTGAAGTATCTTCTTCAACAAAGATATAGAGATGTCATAGGATATCTTTTGAAGTATCTTCTTCAACAAAGATATAGAGATGTCATAGAACTCCCCTTAGTGTCCCCCTTCAACTGAGAAGTTGGGATGCTATATCCACAAGAGAAACCTATTTCTCTTCCACATGCTATATCCACAAGAGAAACTATTCTTCCTCTCTTGTCTTCTTTAGATAGAGTTTGTTAGTACCTTCTTGATGGTTTGCGAGTACAATTCCAATGTACTCATGGCTTTGTCCCTGGCTATTAACTTGGCCAGACTATGAGGAGGACTATGAAGACGACGGAGGTTTCCAAGACGACTATGCGACCTAGGACGATCTCCCAGTCAGCTGCCTGTAGGTCTAAGGCATGACTTGGGCCCGACGCTGTTGACGTGTATCCGTTGCAATGTTTGTGTTGAACTTGCCCGAAGTGGCATTTATGTAAGACTGGGTCATGTGACCCATTTATTGTAAGACTTATTTATTCGGTACTTGTAATGGATGATGTAACTCTGGATATTCAGTTCGGTTATGTGCTCACGGCGCACTGATCATGGGATCGTGAGTTCAATGCATAACAGGGTATTTCGGACAGCTAGTCCGGGGTCCCCACAGAGCTGGTATCAGAGCCATCCTGACTGTAGGAGACCTTAGTTAGCATGGACGTTAAGGTAGTACCAAAAACTATTTTTGATATCAAAAACGAGATGACTATATGCTGAAATAATGCCTAGTCTCTCCCCTAGGTTCTCTTTAATTTAAGTTACTTGCATTAATCCTTAAAGTTTTACTATATGTACTTAAAAAAATTGCACACTTCGATCATGTTACTTATTACAACCTTAAAATTTTGTGTAGATGGGCGACCCTATGTACACCCGGAGCCGTCAGCTGGGCTTTGAGCAGCCCCGCTACCTTTTCGAGTCCGCCCTTATCGAGGTGTCGCAGGCCGTGGGACGCCTGCTTCCCGAGGTAAAGGGAGGACAGATGGAGTGCACCAAGGACAGAGAGCTGTCCTGGATGGTGGTATGCACACTTCGGGGTTCACACGTGAAGAACCTCGAGGAGATTGAGATCCAGATCTTCGACCGCACTTGGGAGGAAGGACTTGTGAGGGTGATGCAGGCAGCCCTCGCACGCCTCGTCTTTCACCACCGTGCTGAGTTGGAGGCCAGGAGGTTTCCTCATGCTCACTTGGGACGCCGCGACGAGGAGGGATTTCCCACTGAGGTGCCCTACACTTGCCCCCTCGGTCGCCAGGCCGCCCAGATGGAGTACTTGCTCTACAAGACGTAGCTCAGCCTCGACTCCAACAGGATGGAGAATGAGGTGCTGAAGCATGAGCTTGAGGGACTCAAGGCCGATCTGAAGCTGGCCAAGCTCAAGAGTCGCCGCCAGCAGAAGCATAAGCTCCGAGTCCGAGAAGCCAACTACATGCTGAAGGTCAAGGTGATGCACCTCAAGACTGCCCTCCGCGAGGCCGAGGACAAGCTTGAGACTCTCCAGGACGAGGGTGAGGACCTCCGCAAGGAGGATACCGCACTCATCAGCGACGATGATGACTACATGGAGGATGAGGGGTACAACTGGAATGGGCAGGACGATGATGAGGACGATGAGGATCGCGCCTTCATCAACGACGAGCCCGAGGACCCCGAGCCCCTCCGCACCGTGGAGGCCACTGCTGAGGATGAAGAAGAAGATCCCGAGGAGCCCCCGTTCGAGGACACCACTATTGTTCTCGACGACTTTTAGTTGTGCACCACCGAGACTTGTGATATGAGATGTTGTCCCTTTCGTAGTGCGGCGTACTATGTTGGTCCTTCCGTGACTTTGCTTTGGTTGTGAACTATGCTCTTTTAGTAACATCTATGCTATGGTTATGCTTGCATCCTCTATGTGTCTGTAGTCTTTTCGAGTTTTTCGACAAGTTTTTCTTTTCATGCATTACATTCCCTCCCCCTTGGAAAGGACTTGCCTACCGGAGTTTCCCCTTTTGGTCCTACACTCTTATCTCATCAGATGGTTGACACTCGCCGTGGAGGCTCCAACTCCGAGAACCCTCAACCCCCACCGGACCCCAACATGGCTCAACTTTTGCGCCTCATGATGGAGGACCACCAAACTGCCCGCGCAGAAAGCCAAGCCAACATCGCAACACTTAGGCAGATTGCTCAGATTGCCGCAGGAAACCGTGACAACGATGATGAAGGAGGAAATGGTGAAGAAGTACCAAGGTCCCGCCTGAGAGACTTTCAGAACACCAATCCCCCTGTGTTCTCCAAGTGCACCGCACCTCTCGACGCGGATGATTGGCTCCGCACCATCGAGAACAATCTGGTGGTAGCCGCTGTTGGAGAGCACGAGAAGGTGCTTCTCGCTACCCACTTCCTCGCTGGACCTGCGAGAGCGTGGTGGGAGAACATCAAGGCTATGCAAGTGGCAGGCCACGTCATCAACTGGGAGGAGTTCACCGCCAAGTTCCGCAAGGCCCACATACCTACCGGACTGATCAAGATGAATTCTTCAATCTGAAACAGAACAACTCCAATGTGACCGAGTACCTGGATAAGTTTAACACTCTGGCTAGGTATGCCCCTCAAGACACCGACACTGATGAAAAGAAGAGAGACCGCTTCCTGAATGGTCTGCACGAGGATATACAGAGCATTCTCGTGGCTGTTCCCTATCCCGACTTGGAGGCGTTTGTGGATGCCGCCATCATGGTGGAATCTAAGCGCAAGGCTGCTTATGAAACTCGCAAGCGCAAACTGCAGCAACAGCAGAGTGGACCTAGCAACACCAAGTTCCGCAGTCCGCCCCCGTCTAAGCCATCACACCAGCCTCAGAGAACCCCAGCATCAGTTCCAGCTTACCGCCCCAACAACTACAACCCCAATCGCCAAGCTCCGCAGCATCGTTCTGGAGGAGGAGGTTACAACAACAACCCCCGCCCCAACCCCACTGCTCGCACCCCAGGAGATGGTTGTTTTGCTTGTGGGAAGCCTGGACACTTCTCACGTGACTACCCCACCAAGATGAATGCACCTCAGCGCACCCCAGCACCTAGGCCCAATCAGGGTCAAGCTCGTGCCGCATCTGGAAAGAAGCCCCCAATCAAGAAGCAGGTCAATGCTGCCCGGGGACATCTGAACCATGTCAATGCAGAGGAAGCTGAGGAGACTCCTGACATCGTGATGGGTATTTTCCTAGTCCACTCCACCCCTGCAAGAGTTTTATTCGATTCTGGAGCATCACATTCTTTCGTTACCGAACCTTTCGTTAAGAAAAGTGGGATGACACCAACCCTTATGGATAGACTTATGATAGTTCAAATTCCCGGATCCACCGCTAAGACCCGTTTATCATGCAAACAAGTCCCCATAATCATCCAAGGAGTACCTTTCCAAGCCGAACTTATAGTCCTAGGAGCACAAGGTTTAGAGGTGATACTTGGAATGGATTGGATGACTCAGTATCAAGGACACATAGATTGTGCCAGAAAATCGATTACCCTAACAAATGATAAAGGAATCCTAGTAAAGTACACTGCCTCTATACACTCATCCAAAGCCTATTGCACGAAGAGTATCTTCGGACCAACCATTGACCAAGTTCCAATCGTCTGTGAATATCCGGATGTATTCCCAGAAGAGTTACCCAGTATGCCCCCAGATAGGGATATCGAGTTTATCATTGAGTTGATCCCTGGTACTGCACCAATAGCTCAAAGACCTTACCGTATGAACCCTCAGGAGCTGATTGAGCTGAAGAAACTGTTGGATGACATGTTGAGCAAAGGTCTGATCCGACCTAGTGCCTCGCCATGGGGATCACCCGTGATCTTCGTGGACAAGCGAGACGGTACTATTTGCCTTTGTGTGGATTACCAGAAGCTCAACGATGTGACCATCAAGAACAAGTACCGACTTCCAAAGATCGATGATCTGTTTGATCAAATGAATGGAGCCCGAGTCTTCTCCAAAATTGATCTTCCCACTGGTTACCATCAACTCAAAGTAAGAGAGTCGGACATTCCCAAGACTGCTTTCACTACCCGCTACGAATTATACGAGTACACCGTAATGTCCTTTGGTCTTACTAATGCCCCAGCCTACTTCATGAACCTCATGAACAAAGTTTTCATGGAGTACCTCGACAAGTTTGTCGTGGTGTTCATTGATGACATCCTAGTTTACTCAAAGACCGAAGAAGAACATGAAGAGCATCTGAGACTTGTTCTGGGTAGGCTGAGAGAGCACCAACTCTATGCCAAGTTCAGTAAATGCCAATTCTGGCTCAAGGAAGTTGGATTTCTTGGCCATGTTCTATCAGCCGGAGGAATTTCCGTTGATCCCTCTCTAATCAAGTCCATTATGGAGCGACAACTGCCTACGAACCCAACCGAGGTAAGATCCTTCCTCGGATTGGCGGGATATTACCGCAAGTTTGTTGAAGGATTCTCAAGCATCGCCAAACCCCTAACTCTACTGCTTAAGAAAGACAAGAAGTTTGAATGGACGGACAAGTGTGAAGAGAGTTTCCAAGAACTCAAGAAGAGACTTGTATCTGCCCCCATCCTGACCATGCCCGACGTCACCAAAGACTTCGTGATCTACTGCGACGCTTCCAAGCTTGGTCTTGGTAGTGTTTTGATGCAAGAAGGGAAGGTTATCGCCTACCTATCCCGAAAACTGCGACCACATGAGGTGAACTACCCAACTCATGACCTTGAGTTAGCTGCTGTAGTTCATGCTCTCAAGACATGGCGTCACTACCTTATTGGAAACCGATGTGATATCTACACCGATCACAAGAGCCTCAAGTATATATTCACTCAGAAGGAGTTGAATATGCGACAAAGAAGATGGATAGAGCTGATAAAAGATTATGATCTCAGCATCCATTATCATCCTGGAAAGGCTAATGTAGTCGCCGATGCCCTTAGTAGGGAGCCCTGCTCTCTTAATGCCCGTTTGAAGGTTGAACAACCAATGTTATACCAAGAGTTTGAAGAGTTTGGTCTAGAACTGGTCAGCCATGGATTCTTGGCCGCAATGGAGGTTAAGCCCACCTTGCAAGATCAAATTAAAGAAGCCCAGAGAGGCCATGAAAGTATTGAAGGTATCAAACGCCATACGAGAAAGGAAGAAGTGGTTGGATTCTCCGTTGACACAGAAGGAATCTTGTGGTATAATGGACGTCTCTGCGTACCTAATGTTCCTGACTTGAAGCAACTAATTATGGAGGAAGCCCATGACACCCCTTATTCCATTCATCCCGATGGAACCAAGATGTACCAAGATTTGAAGGAAACCTTTTGGTGGCACGGAATGAAGCGAGATATTGCCTTCTATATCGCTCGTTGTGATGTCTGCCAAAGAGTTAAGGCAGAACACCAACGCCCCGCTGGACTTCTCCAACCTTTGAAAATTCCTGTATGGAAATGGGAAGAAGTGGGAATGGATTTTATCACCGGACTTCCAAGGTCGAGTCGCGGACATGACTCGATATGGGTAATAGTTGACCGTCTCAAGAAAGTTGCCCATTTCTTACCAGTTAAAACCACCGACCATGGAAGGAAACTAGCTGATCTCTACATCTCCCGGATAGTGAGTCTTCATGGTGTTCCCAAAACCATCGTATCTGACTGAGGCCCTCAATTCACTTCCCGATTCTGGAAGAAGCTTCATGAGGCTATGGGCACAAAACTATCCTTCAGCACTGCATATCATCCACAAACAGGAGGACAGATAGAATGTGTGAATCAGATTCTTGAGGATATGTTACGCGCCTGTGTTCTATCCTATGGAACCAAGTGGGAAGACTGTTTACCCTTCGCAGAGTTCTCGTATAACAATAGCTATCAAGCTAGTCTGCGGATGGCACCTTTCGAAGCTCTTTATGGAAGGAAATGCCGCACCCCTCTCAACTGGTCCGAGACCGGAGAAAGCCAAGTGTTTGGACCCGACGTACTTCGAGAAGCAGAAGAACAAGTCCAACTTATCCGTGACTGATTGAAAGCGGCGCAATCTCGCCAGAAGAGCTATGCCAACACCAAGCGCCGAGAAGTGACTTTTAACACAGGAGATTTTGCCTATCTCCGAGTTACACCACTCAAGGGAATGCAACGATTCCATGTTAAAGGCAAGCTAGCGCCAAGATATATTGGACCCTTCAAGGTACTAGGTCGACGTGGTGAAGTTTCTTATCAGCTGGAATTACACCCAGAGTTGTCAGAGTTCCATGGCGTCTTCCATGTCTCTCAACTCCGAAGATGTCTCCAAGTGCCAAATAAGCCCGAAGTTTTCAAGGATATCGATTATCGCTCTATCAACCTAAACCAAGACTTGACCTATCGAGAGAAACCCCTCCGCATTCTAGAAGAAGCCGTAAGAGTTACACGCCGGAGGAAGATCAAGTTCTTCAAGGTTCAGTGGAGTAACCACTCCGAAGAGGAAGCTACCTGGGAACGAGAGGATTATCTCAGGAAGGAGTTCCCTTACCTCTTCCAGCTCTCAGCCTTGGAATCTCGGGACGAGATTCTTTTAAGGGGGGAAGGTCTGTCACAACCCATTTTCCATAACTTGCATATTTCCAAATCTTGAAAAATATGAGCCAACAAAAACTTTTGTTTCTTGTGCTTATGTGAGTGCTTAGGGTAGACTCTTGCATGTGGTTATGTGTAGAATTCCTTACTGTGCTTAAACCAAATTAAAAACCCTAGCACCAGGGTCTGGCACCACTTTGAACCATTAGGGTTTACCCCTCTCTCTTGCCAACCCCACCTCTCATATTTGATCTCTGGATTAAAAACCCTAGTTAAACCCTAACCCTAGGTTTCAAACCACTCCAAGATAAGAGGGGACATTACCCTCTCTTAATTCTGGTGGAAACACCACCAACTAGGGTGACACCATCATCACCACCACCACACCACTCTTTTTTTTTCTCCAACAATTGGGCACTTGTTTTATCTTCAATTTTTGGCACATGCACTAGTGGCATGGCCCCCTCTCTTTTTCACCCCTGCCCCTCTTCTTCTCTTTCTCTCTTTCTCTCTTTGTCTCTGGTTGAGAGACATGAGAGGGGGCACTTCCCCCTCTCATTTTCTCTTCTCTTTTTCTCCCTTTCTCTTTTCTGTTTTGGGCCGTGGACATCACCACCACCTCTTCTCTTTGCCCTGGCCCAGCCTTGGCACCCCACTACCCCCCTCTTTTTCGGCCTAGACCACCAGCACCCCCTCTCCCGCCAAACCCTAGCCCAAACATGCACGCGCACGCACGCCCGCGCGTCAACGAGCGTGGCCGCCTCGCGCAGCGCGCCTGGCACCTCGACTCCCTCCCTCCACCTCGTCTTCACGCGACTGTCGCCTCGGACACCACCCGCACCACTTCGACGCCCACGCCATCCCCTCGTCTGCCACGCACGGGAGATACGCATGTCTCCCCTCTCCCTCTATAAAACGGGCCTCAGCGCCATCGCCGCCCCCTTTCACCACTTCTCCACCCCACGCCACCACTCTGCCCCTCTGCAGAGCTGCTCGAGCAGCAGCTCGAGCTGCTGTCGCTGCTGCCCGCCTCGTCGATGCTCACCGCGGTCACCGCGCAGGTGACGCGCAGGTGGTCACCACCACGACGTCGACGCTCCCTCTCTCGTTTTTCTTCGTCGCCATCACCATCTGCAGCGCCTAACCACCCCCTCCTTACCTCCCTGATGCGCAGATCCGCCGCAGAACGCCACCGCCATCGACGCTCCGACGACGCCCGTGACGCAGACGTCGCCGATCGAGGAGGAGGAGCAGCACCTGGACGCCGCCAGGACCTCCACTCGACGCACCGCAATGCCACCGACCCGCCTGCACCACGCCACGCTGTCCCCAGCCGCCGGTAAGCCACGCCGCTCCCTCTCTTCTTCTCTGCGGGTGAGCGTGCCGCACACGCGAGGGAGACAATGGCCTGGACTGTCCGATCCCGATCCGACGGCTGCATGGCCCATGCAGCCACGTCGGCATGCATGGCCTGGCCCGCCACGGGCCCTGGCCTTTTTTTTTCTTCGCTGCCACCTGGAAAACCTACTGGGCCGGCCCATCCCTGTGCACCTGGCGTGGCCCAAAACTTCCCGCCCGTTTCAATTCATTTGAAAATTAAAAATTAGCTGTTAAAATTTGAAATGTATCTGTGTACTGTTTTCTGAATACCTTGAGATTGGCACATCCGTTTGAGATGAATCCAATTGCAGTAGAACCAGTATGAAAATATCTTTCAAATGCCACTGACCTGGTATTTTTAGGATTTTTGTACGATTTTTAATGAATTAAACATGCTCACTGTATTCTGTTTAGTATTTCTAAAACCTAAAATTGTACGATTAATATTTTTGGATGAATCCAATTTGGTTGATCTTGTTTTGGTACTGGCCACTTTATAAAAATACTGTTAGTCTCTGTTCATGAATTTTTGTCTCTGTTTATAAGTGTATGTGTGTCACATGCAATGTTGAATTTGAAACCTCTTTGATTTAATTGAATCCTTGCCACCACTTTGTTTTAAAAATAGCCAACCCATGTTTTGTTACTATCAAACAACTCCCCTGCATATTTTCATTTTGTTTTACTTAACCCTTGGTTCATTAACTATGTGTTGATTGTATGTGTTATTTACTTTTGCGACGCTAGATACGAACGAGGGTGAAGTTGAAGGGGAGGATTTTGGAGAAGGTTTTGAAGAAGACCAGGGACAAGCCAACCAAGGCAAGCCATCTATTGATCTCTGATTGTTGTGTCTCATATTGTTGTTACCATGATGTTATCCTTGTCTCTCGATCTATTGTGTGTGTTAGTCTTCTTATAATGTCAATGCATGCTTCTCTTGAGCATGATGATCCTCTTGGACACCCTTATTCACCCCCTTAGTGAGTAAAGGGGAAAGCATTATGGTCATGGGTATGCCATCCTATCATGTTGTTTATACATGCTTACCTTAAGCGTGTTGGCCCATTTGTCAATTCACACCTACACCCCCTTTTAGTGGAAAGGTGGTGATCATCATGATCTTGGTGTGCCCTCATATTGTGATGGGTATGCCTACCTACTTTGGGTATGTCGAACTGCTGACCTCTACCACCCCCCCCCTTAGTGTGTTGGTTGGTTAGCCTCAAAATCTTGAGGTATTTTTCCTCTTATGTTGACAACATCCACGCTTACCTTAAGTAAGTATGACTCCTTTGACTCTACCTTTATCACCCCCATATTGGTATGATAACTGTCATCGTGCCCCCTTGTAGATAGCTTAGTTCTTCACAATAAAGCCTTAGGTTGGGAAAAACCCGATGGTTTATGTTTTGGAAAGACTTTGAAAACCTTGGGAAGATGTGGACTTGCCCAGGTGTTGTTTCAAGAGAAAGGTCTTGTTGATTTCGGAAAAATGGTGTGTGTTGGATTGAGGACAACAAGGAGAGTGTGAGAAAAAGGCTTTAAAATGAGCACTGCGTATAAGTGTTCGCCATCCCAACTTTACTATGCGCAACCACATTACCCAAACGTGGGCACGGGCTTAGCTTGTAGTTTGTTCTTCTTGACATGGGACACCGCACAATTATACAAGGGTAAGAGTACCCCTGAGTCCGGATTGCCGTCGTTGGAGGCAATAGTATAACGAGATGCCTTCGGGGCTACTCGTCCGGAAGACACTATGGGTCTCCCGCCGGGGCAATGGAGTCACGCTCAAGATGAGGTGAGCTGCTATGGTTTGCCGGGGAGGTACACTCCATAGGGTAGGATCCCGTGCTAAGACGAATGAGCGAAAGGCTATGACAGGTTATCCGAAACTCGCATACTTGTGTATGACGAACCGGGGATGATCCCGGTGGATTTTACCGGTTCTTGTGGGGAAAGTGCGCGAACTCTGCAGAGTATCAATCTATTCGAATAGCCGCGTCCGCGGTCATGGACGAGTTGAAATGGCCATACTTAACCGGGGCTAGTTTTGTTTACAAAATGCTTTTCAAAGGAAAAGAGAAAGTGTTCTTGATGTACCGGAAGGGTACGAACAATGATGGCGACCATATGGAGATGGTCGGAAAGGAAACGAAAAGGGCTACTCCCATCCTAGAGTTTTATGTAGAGGAACTCTTTTGAAGTATCTTCTTCAACAAAGATATAGAGATGTCATAGGATATCTTTTGAAGTATCTTCTTCAAAAAAGATATAGAGATGTCATAGAACTCCCCTTAGTGTCCCCCTTCAACTGAGAAGTTGGGATGCTATATCCACAAGAGAAATTGATTTCTCTTCCACATGCTATATCCACAAGAGAAACTATTCTTCCTCTCTTGTCTTCTTTAGATAGAGTTTGTTAGTACCTTCTTGATGGTTTGCGAGTACAATTCCAATGTACTCACGGCTTTGTCCCTGGCTATTAACTTGGCCAGACTATGAGGAGGACTATGAAGACGACGGAGGTTTCCAAGACGACTATGCGGCCTAGGACGATCTCCCAGTCAGCTGCCTGTAGGTCTAAGGCATGACTTGGGCCCGACGTTGTCGACGTGTATCAGCTGCAATGTTTGTGTTGAACTTGCCCGAAGTGGCATTTATGTAAGACTGGGTCATGTGACCCATTTATTGTAAGACTTATTTATTCGGTACTTGTAATGGATGATGTAACTCTGGATATTCAGTTCGGTTATGTGCTCACGGCGCACTGATCATGGGATCGTGAGTTGAATACATAACAGGGTATTTCGGACAGCTAGTCCGGGGTCCCCACAGGGTACTTCTGCCATAGCCACCTCTGCAAATTTTATTTCTCATGAAATCTTCTTGGCCTCTCTCTTCGAAAAGCTAGTTTTGTGAATCATGTTCACTTGTCCTCGAGATGCAGGATAAACTTTGGTTGGTATGTAGATATCTTCGTCTGGCACATAGTGTTGTTGCAAAGGGTAATTGTAAGCTGCTATTCTTCCTTGCGCCGAATGAGCCTTTGCTTCTGAATCAAACCTCAGCTCTTCACACAACTTCTGAATGTCAAGTAACTGCCGACATTCTTTGAGTAAATGTGTGGCCTTCTCGATGTTATCCTTTGGGTCGATATAAGAGTGCAAATAACATGGTGCGACAAGCATCTCCGCGGCTGATAAATAAGGTGTACGACTGCGATTCTTGTTTGATTGCATGCTATAACATCCTTTATCACGCTGGCGGAGGTGGCTCGTGGCTCGTTCTTCTTCCTCGCGGTGAAGATCCCTTCGCCTATTCCATTGCTCTTCTCTACTACCGAAAATCCTTCGGCTGCTCCCGTTGCTATTCCCAGGCAGGCCCACTGAGGTTATTGGTGGGACAATGGTATCTGGAGCCGAAGTCCTTAAGCTTGACGCAGTTGAATTTGGAAGTCGAAGAAATCCTCCGGAATCGATGATGAAGTGGACACCGCCGAAGGTTGCATCCATATTGCTATGCAACTCCGAAGAGGTCGGACGCGATGCTTCAACGCGCGGAGTGAACTCGAAGGAACCGCAACGAACTGAGTTTCTTGGACTTGAAGGTGTTGGTGAAGTTAGGACGAACGCCGCTGATGTGACCGGTGCCGATGACATGCCTTGTGCCGACAGGTTTCCCACAGACGGCGCCAATTGACGAGGGTGCTCCTCGGCAATTCCCACCTTTTGGGGCTTAGGGTTGACGGAATCCTGCCGGCTGACACGAGACATCGGATACCAAACAAAGGGGGAGAGAGATTTACCCAGGTTCGGGGCCCTCGATGAGGTAAAACCCTTACTTCCTGCTTGTCTGATCTTGATTATTGAAATTATCGGGTTACAATGGGGTAGCCGAAGGCTAAGACTATGATCTCGTCGAGAGGCTAAAATTTCTAATGAACTAGCTCTAGACTTGCGGTGGTTTTAGCTACGGTGATTGTGTGTCCCTCGGCAGACCCTCTCCTGGCCCTTATATTGCAGGCCAGGTCCCGAGAGTTCTGCCCGAGTTCGGCTAGGTTACAAAGAGTTCTACGTCTAAACTTTCCTTGTTCTTCGTCTTCTTGCCTTGTTCGTCAAGAATCTTTCTTCGGAACCGACATAACGGCCCACCTTGGTCGGTGGATGATCTTCATGGGCCCCTGGTTGGGCCGTAGGAGGTAGCATAATATTGGTTACCCGAAGGGTAATGCCCACATCAGACGCAGTTGGATTATGGTCTATGTATTATTTTGTAATGCCCAATTGAATACTACAATAACCTTTATCTTATCATAGCATGCATTGTCATGCCCTCACAATTATCAATTTCCCAACTGTAATTTGTTCACCCAACACATGTTATTTGGAGAATTACCATTAGAGTAGATAGCTGGGAACCCCGGTCCTTCTGTCATCATCATTGCTCTACAGTCAACTATGCACTGGAATAGTTTCCGGTGCCATCTCCTCTGTGCTACTGCTGCTGTGTTACTATTGCCATTGCTCTCATATTACTGCTACTTTCACATCACCCCTGTTACTAGTGCTTTTCTAGGTGCAGCTGAATTGACAACTCCGCTGTTAAGGCTTATAAGTATTCTTTACCTCCCCTTGTGTCGAATCAATAAATTTGGGTTTTACTTCCCTCAAAGACTGTTGCGATCCCCTATACTTGTGGGTTATCAAGACTATTTTCTGGCGCCGTTGCCGGGGAGGCATAGCTCTACTCATAAGTTCACCTGGGGAGTACACTTTACATGTCTCTCTGTTTTATTTTATTTTGCCTTGTCCAGTTTATTTGTGCTTAGTTTATTTCTATTTAGTTGTGTTTTGTTTAGTTTACTTTTGTCTAGTTTATTTTTGTCTTGTTTTATTTTTCTTATATACCCAAAAATCCATAAAAATTTGAAAAACCGAAAATCTAAAAAACTGTTGGATGGAAGAACCTGCTAGACCCTTTATGGAACATTTTATAAAGTATAGAGAATCATATAAGGGTAAAGTCATGAGAGGCGCGTTAAAAAGGTTGGATCAAATTGCTAAAATTTTGCTTAAACGCGATGATATAAATTGTTGCTCTGAACAGGATACTAAACATCTGAAATTCCAATGTGGCTTTAGTAAAGAAGTTTTAATTATGAACTATCATTGGAATAAATATATTCATCTTGGGTTTGAAGAAGTAGAACAATTTGTCTTATTTATGGGAGCTTCTGAAATAGAATCCTTCATATCTAAAAATTATGAAACATGTGTTGCTTGTAAAGACCTTAAAGATTTGGTCTCTTCTATCCTTGATTATTGCATAGAAAATTTCAGCAATAATTGTTATATCATTGATTATAAAGAGAGACTCAGTCATGCACAAGAATGTATCCAAAATTTGCAGGAACCTGTGGAAGAAGAAATGGCTGAACCTGAGAGCTCATTAGATGAAAAAGAGGAGGAGAGTGATGAACAAAAGGAGGAAGAATGGATTAGCTACCCATGCCTACCTTCTAATGAGAGTAAGTCTTTATCTCTTACACTATTTGATTGTCCCCCATGCTTACCAAAGGAGGACGAATGTTATGTTCCTGTGGATTCTCTTGAAATATCTACTATGAGTAAAACTTGTGATCATAATTATGCTCCTGTTATCTATGATAATCCATGCTATTTTGATAAATCTTATGATAATCCTTTATTTGTGCCTAACTTTGAAATGCATGGTACTAAAGAGTTTTGCTTAGAAAATGTTTATGATAAAGCTCTAGATGATGGTCCTATGTTACTTGATAATATTAATTGTACTACTAATGAAAATGAGATTGGAGGGGTCTTGACTTTATCTTGGAGCCCCATACCTCTTGATAATGATCAATTATCTTGTTATAAAATTGTTAAAAGTGGGTTAGAATGTTTTAATCCCACTATTTTTTAGCTTGATAAAAATTATGTGCTTGTAGATCATGAAAAGCATGCTTTATGTGATAGTTATGTTGTTGGGTTTATTCATGATGCTACTGAAAACTATTATGAGAGAGGAAAATATGGTTGTAGAAGTTTTCATGATACTAAAACACCTCTCTATATGCTGAAAGTTTTGAAGTTGCTCTTGTTTTATCTTCCTATGCTTGTCACTTCGTTCTTTGTGAATTTATTTGTGTACAAGATTCCTATGCATAGGAAGTGGGTTTTTAGACTTAAATGTGTTTTGAATTTGCTTCTTGATGCTCTCTTTTTCTTCAATTCATATTTCTTATGTGAGCATCTTCTCAAATTACTGAGCCTAGCTAAAAGGCATTAAAGAAAAGCGCTTATGGGAGACAACCCATTGTTTTATTTCTGTAATTTTTCTTTTATGTTGAGTCTTGGAAGTTGTTACCTCTGTAATAACCTCTCCTTATCATTTTTATTTCATTTTTGTGCCAAGAATAGCCTCTAATAGGAAGAAAGTAAGATTTGGGGAAGTTGCTGTCCTGAAAATAGATTTTGTGTTGTCACCATAAAAATTCGTATAACTAGACAGAGCGGAATTTTGAGCTTCCATTTGTTATGCATAAGCCCCAGGTTATGATCTAACTTTCGTTAGATGACCACTTTTCGAGATGAGCAACAGAGGATTTTCGGAAAAATTGATCTTTACCTGTTGTTCTGCTTTGACAGATTTCTATCACCATTTGCATTTGCCTCTTGATCTCTTTCTTATTTTTTGAGTTCTTTTGAGAGAAGGAGCTTTTCAAATAAATTGCTACAGTATCTGAATGTTTTAATGGATGTTTGATTTATGTTAGAACTGAACCAAGTGGATTTGTTATTTTGATTATACTAATGCTGCTAATGAGAATTGTGTGAAGTTTTGTATGAAGGAAGTTTTCAGGTGTAGGGAGAGAAAAATGATGTAATGAGATGAAGAATGGAAAAAATCTCAAGCTTGGGGATGCCCATGTCACCCCAAGAAATATTCAAGAGGTACAAGCGTCAAAGCTTGGGGATGCCCAAGGCATCCCCTTCTTCATCAACAAAGCAACAAGTCATCTCTCTATGCGCTATATTTTTATTGCTTCATACACTATGTGTTGTTCTTGGAGCGTCTTTATTTTTGTTTTTAGTTTAGTTTAGTTTTGTTTTCTGTAGCTTATGGTTGGACCCCAACATTTTTTTTTTGGAGAGAGACACACTCCGTTTTCATTGCATAGAACACTCTAGTTTCCACTCTTATTGTTCTGCGGGTGTTCTAGTTTGCTAGTACCGCGTTTAGCTCTTGGTTTTCCATTCTTATTTTGTTTAGAGCTTTTTAGTTTTCTTTGTTTATGTATGATTAGCTCTCTGGTCCTTATTGATTATTATCTATGAGAGTTGTTTCAAATATGTTGATTGGTGTTGGAGACGAGTAAAATGTTTCATGACTATAGTGATGCAAAAGGAAGTTTGTCTAGACTGTGGCATAGACTTTGGCATGTCATGTTAGATGTTATTTTAATCATATGCTTAGTAATTATTGTTGTAGCATGACTTGTCTCAAATATCTGAGGGTGCTTAATGCGCCATTGAAAGAATCATGTGTTGTTTCCATCATACAAAAGCATAGTATTGTGGTATTCTCCTTTAATGCTGTTATTGGGTCGACTTGGAACATGCTTACACCATGTTATGACTACAAACCAGTCACCTAAAGACTTTATGATCATTTAGGTTTTGACTTGTAATATCACTTGATGCTTTGATTAATAATGTTTTGTCGCTATGCATGATTATGGCCATTATTGCTCTCTTAGTTGGTCGCTCCCAGTCTTTTGCTAGCCTTCGTCTGTACTGAGTATGATCTCTACTCGTGCATTCAACCACCAAACACCAAAGTGCCAATTGTGTCCACCATACATACCTATATGTGGTATTCACCGCCACTCCAAAGTGAATTGCTTGTGTGCTACCTTTAAACCTTCAAAATTACTACCCGTTTTGTGTTTTGTTTTAGCTCATGAGGAAGTATTGATTGGTTTATTGTATTTTCATGACCTCACACCTTGACTAGCATGCATAATGTGCTAAAGTCCTTAATATTGCAAAAAGAACAAGACAACTAGGTGCCCATCCCAAATAAAATATAAAATAAACAAATAAACAAATAATGCTCCGCACATTATGTACTGGAGAGATCCTAAATAATTGTGTGCAATGGAGAACTACATGGGAGCCGCTCTTGAGGTCACTATATGAAAGGATGATAGATTGTTTGATGCCATTCGTTGACATAGACATGCATACCTCTCAAAATATATTTTTTCAACACTCCTATTGCATTCAAAATAAAAAGCTCTAGCACATGAGTAATCTTGCTTCCCTCTGCGCATGGCCTTTCTTTTACTTTTATGTTGAGTCGTCATCTTCTTGCTTTATGCAGCATTAATTGAGCATAGTTGTCATTCTTAGTGCAATGTGCATAGTCCCAAAATTTATTATTGATTGATTCATGATTATGATTATTGCTTGTTCTCAAATTATTTGTATCTAGTCACCCTCTAAACTTTAAAGGTGTCCTGACATTTATGTTTTGCTGTTCCATAAAGGACAAGTTGAATACCACTTTGCTATGTTTTCGCTATGCCCATAAACAAACAGTTGCTTTCAGTGCATTATTATTCATGATCTTTTGTTTGAGTTACTTCTCATGCTATAACATAGTTGCTAAGTTCTATTGAATTATATCTATCATGTCTATGTTTAGAGTACTTTGATCCCAGCTCACAATGCTTTACAATAACTTGATCAAGACTGTGTTGGCTTCATGTCACCTCAAAAATTATTTTGCTATCACTTACCTACTCGAGGACGAGCAGGAGTTATGCTTGGGGATGCTTGATACGTCGCAAACGCATCTATAATTTTTGATGCTCCATGCTTGTTTTACACCAACTCCAATATGTTTTGTTTAGACTTCGTGGCACTTTTATGCATTTTCCGGAACTAACCTATTGACAAGATGCCACAGTGCCAGTTCCTGTTTTCTGTTGTTTTGTATTTCAAAAAAGTTGTACAGGAAATATTCTCGGAATTGGACGAAACAAAAGCCGAAGTTGCTATTTTACCGAAACGAAGACAGAGTATAGAGGAGAGACGGAGGGGGCCAGGGGCCGGCCAAACCACCCCTAGGCGCGGCCTGGCCTTGGCCCGCGCCTAGGCATGGTGTGGGGCCACCTGGCGCCCACCGACCTCGCCCTTCCGCCTATAAATTCCCTTCGACCAGAAAACCCTGAAAATACAAGCCTCCATCCACGAAAAGTTCCGTCGCCGCCGCCATCGTCCAGACAAGTTTCGAGGGTCAGAAGTTCCTGTTCCGGCACCCTGCCAGGACGGGAATTGACCCCCGGATCCATCTCCATCGACTCCACCGCCTCCACTTCGACTCCATGATGGTTCTAGAGTAGTCCCCCCCTGGACTACGGGTTCTCGGCTGTAGCTAGTTGGTACTCTCTCTCCCATGTACTTCAATACAATGATCTCATGAGCTGCTTACATGATTGAGATCCATCTGATGTAATCGATGTTGTGTTTGTTGGGATCCGATAAATTGTGGAATTGTGATCAGATTGTTCATCATATTATCATACTACTGTTATTTAAGATCTTGCATGCTCTCCGGTACTTGTAGTTACCTTGATCAAGTAGTTGCCTGTATCTCCAAGAGGGAGTATTTATGCTCGATAGTGGGTTCATGCCTCTAGTTTTCTAGAAGAGTGACAATAACTTCTAAGATTGTAGATGTGTTGTTGCTACTAGGGAGAAAACAACAATGTTTTATCCAAGTGTAATTCTATTGTTTACTTTACACACATTGCTTAATGCGATAGTCTGTTGCTTGCAACTTAATACTGGAAGGGGTTCGGATGATAACCTAAAGGTGGATTATTACTCATAGACGCAGTTTGATTATGGTCTATGTATTATGTTGTAATGCCCAATTGAATACTACAGTAACCTTTATCTTATCATAGCATGCATTGTCATGCCCTCACAATTATCAATCTCCCAACTGTAATTTGTTCACCCAACACATGTTATTTGGAGAGTTACCATTAGTGTAGATAGCTGGGAACCCCGGTCCTTCTGTCATCATCATTGCTCTACAGTCAACTCCGCACTCAAATACTTTCCGGTGCCATCTCCTCTGTGCTACTGCTGCTGTGTTACTATTGCCATTGCTCTCATATTACTGCTACTTTCACATCACCCCTGTTACTAGTGCTTTTCCAGGTGCAGCTGAATTGACAACTCCGCTGTTAAGGCTTATAAGTATTCTTTACCTCCCCTTGTGTCGAATCAATAAATTTGGGGTTTACTTCCCTCGAAGACTGTTGCGATCCCCTATACTTGTGGGTTATCAGCTATGTGTTGTTCTTGGAGCGTCTTTATTTTTGTTTTTAGTTTTCTTTTGTTTTGTTTTCTGTAGTATATGGTTGGATCCCAGCATACTTGTTTTGGAGAGTGACACACTCCGTTTTCGTTGCATAGAACACTCTAGTTTTCACTCTTATTGTGCTGCGAGTGCTCTCTTTTGCTAGTACTGCGTTTAGCTCTTGTTTTCCACTCGTATTTTGTTCAGAGCTTGTTAGTTTTCTTTAGTTAGGTATGATTAGATCTCTGGTCTTTATTGATTATTATCTATGGGAGTTGTTTCAAATAAATTGATTGGTGTTGGAGAAGAGTAAAATATTTCATGCTTATAGTGGTACAAAAGGAAGCTTGTTTAGACTGTGATTTAGACTTTAGCATGCATGTTAGATGTTATTTTAATTATATGCTTAGTAGTTATTGTTGTAGCATGACTTTTCTCAAATAGCTGAGAGTGCTTAATGTGCCATTGAAAGAATCATGTGTTGTTTCCATCATACAAAAGCATAATATTGTGGTATTCTCCTTTGATGCTTTATTTGGGTTGACTTGGCACATGCTTACACCATGTTATGACTACAAACCAGTCACCTCAAGCCTCTATGATCATTTAGTTTTTGACTTGTAATATCACTTTATGCTTTGATTAATAATGTTTTGTCGCTATGCATGATTATGGCCATTATTGCTCTCTTATTTGGTCACTCCCAGTCTTTTGCTAGCCTTCACCTGTACTGAGTATGAGCTCTACTCGTGCATCCAACTTCCAAAAAAACAAAGTTTTCCAATTGTGTCCACCATACCTACCTATATGTGGTATTTCACCACCACTCCAAAGTAAATTGCTTATGTGCTACCTTTAAAACCTTCAAAAACTATTACCTGTTTTGTGTTCCTGTTTTAGCTCATGAGGAAGTATTGAATGCGTTATTGTCTTTT